>NC_053393.1:231302677-231602677 GCF_905171765.1 Bufo bufo
GGGATTGTACCAAGATCAACACTATTTACCTATCCATACTTGACCCAGAGAACACTAGAACATGGTAACCAAGGTGGGACCCCCAGCGATCATGTACTTGAAGGGGACACGTCTGTTTTAGTAGTGACTTGCATTTCCCATGCAATAACAATTCTGGGGAGTCAATTCTTGTGACTCTATATTGTACCATTCCTCTATTATTCCTACTAGAACTTATGAACGAATTGCTAGTAGTCTGCAATAAAAGGTCCAGCTGGAGGTTACCAGTTGACAGCACTGATTGAATAATGTCAGGCTGTGCAGGGACACCCCCATCTGGACATTCACTGCAAACTGCTAGCAAGTCATTCATAACTAATAACAGGAATTGTGCAACATAAGGTCATAAGAATTGATGCTCCAGGATTGCTATTACATGAAGGGGTGCAAGTAGTTACCAAAACAGACAAATCAGGAGAGGTGAGGGGTCCTTTTAATGACAGGTGATAAATATCAATCTTAGGACAAACCCTTTAAACCTCATAAAATCACTGCAACAATGACCTCAGTGGTACAGACCCACTCAGAGCAACAGTGACCTCAGTGGTACCGACCCCCTCAGAGCAACAGTGACCTCAGTGGTGCCAACCCCTCAGAGCAACAGTGACCTCAGTGGTACAGACCCCCTCAGAGCAACAGTGATCTCAGTGGTACCGACCCCCTCAGAGCAACAGTGACCTCAGTGGTACCGACCCCCTCAGAGCAACAGTGACCCCAGTGGTGCCGACCCCCTCAGAGCAACAGTGACCCCAGTGGTGCCGACCCCCTCAGAGCAACAGTGACCCCAGTGGTGCCGACCCCCTCAGAGCAACAGTGACCCCAGTGGTGCCGACCCCCTCAGAGCAACAGTGACTCCAGTGGTGCCGACCCCTCAGCGCAACAGTGACCTCAGTGGTACCGACCCCCTCAGAGCAACAGTGACCTCAGTGGTGCCGACCCCCTCAGAGCAACAGTGACCTCAGTGGTGCCGACCCCCTCAGAGCAACAGTGACCTCAGTGGTGTCGACCCCCTCAGAGCAACAGTGACCTCAGCTAAATAAAAAATTGTCTAAATTTGCTATTTATGCATGGAAGACAGTTCTAGAGTACTAGTAATTGTTTCCCTGCATAAATAGCAACCCCTTAATGTTATGTAGGCCTTCGTATTAACTATCTGAATTACTGTAACTTTCGTACTCCTCATCGGCTAAAAATACTCCTCAAAAATGGTAAGAGGAGTATTTTTACTCTTCCAGAAAACATGTAGCACGACCTCTGGATCACACAGGACTTGTCTGTACCTTGTGCAGAATAGACATGTATACAGACCTCACCCAGCCATTGTTATACTCCAGACCACTTTCTCATTGTTTTATTTTTTATATTTCCCAATGTTCTGGGGTCTACCCTAATTTACACAACAAAAATAAATAAAGAAATAAAATAAAAAACAGTGTTGGCTACCTCCTCCTCCACCGCCGCCGCTTGCACCTACACAGCCACGTCCACCGACCGTCTCCTCAACCCCCTAACTTCATATGGACCTCCACCTCCTAGATCAAGATTATTTTTTATTTTTATGTATTTTATGTTATTTGAAGTCATTTCACTAATTCGTCTGTTACATTGTTGGGTGACATTCACCAATTTTTGGCTGTGATATACCCCTGCTCCACATAGTGGACAGGGAAATACATTTCACTAATTCGTCTGTTACATTGTTGGGTGACATTAACCAATTTTTGGCTGTTTTACAAAAATTTTGTAAAAACGTCTGTTATTGATCAGAAGATGCGAATACTGATCGCGAATACAAAAGCACGCTGGTCGACGCCCTGCTGATGGCATTCCCACCTGACAGCGGGGGCTCAGTAGAAGCACAAGTCGAAGGCTGATGAGGAGGAAGAGGTCGCCAACGCAGCTGGGGCACCGCCAGCACCTCAGAAGGCAGGGTTAGCATGGCCGAAATGTGGAAAAGCTTTGTCAGCACGCCACAACAACCAGCACCACCAGCTGATATGGAACGTCTTAGCAGGAGGCAGCATTTCAGCAACATGGTGGAGCAGTATGTGTGCACACGGCTTCATGTACTGAATGACGGGTCTGCCCCCTTCAACTTTTGGATCTCCAAATTGGGCACATGGCATGCAACCCTCTAGCCCTTTCTATTACTTTTTTAGAGCCATTTTAGTGTTCCAAAGTTCGGGTCCCCATTGACTTCAATGGGGTTCAGGGTCAAGTTCGGGTCCTAAACTCGAACTTTTTTGAGAAGTTAGGCCGAACCCGGCGAACCAGAACACCCAGGTGTCCGCTCAACTCTAGTTACAAGGATTAATCCTGAGAGGTAAAATTCTCAATGGATTGTGGATGTGGATTCCGCCTTATAAATCTGTGAAATCTACAGTACAAAATAAATGAAAGGTAATTTCCAAACCCCATCAATGTGTAGAGGAGAAAAATTTGCATGGAATTAAGGGCATTTCACAGCATGATCATTATGTTGCGAAAATGCTGCAGATTTTCAACTTTGCACTTCAAATTTGCAGTTAATCCGTTGTGGAAAAAATTCTCTACAGTCTTATGATTTGCCTCCAAATCTTGTCTGGTTTTATGCTTTTCAATTCTCACTGAGTGTATAAAAGTGGTTGTCTCTCTTCAGTTAATAGTTTTATTATGTAGAGGAAGTTAAAACAAGGCACTTACTAATGTATCGTTATTATCAATATTGTCTCTTTTGCTGGTTGGATTATTTTTTCCATCACATTATACACTGCTAGTTTTCAAAGTTACGACCATCCTGCAATCCATCAGTGGTGGTCGTGCTTGCACGCTATAGGAAAAAGCTCATGGCACTGGACACAGGCTAGTGCTTTTTCCTATAGTGTGCAAGTACGACCACCGCTGATGGATTGCAGGATGGTCGTAACCACGGAAATGAGCAGTGTATAATGTGATGGGAAAAGGAATCCAGCCATCATAGGAAACAATATGGACAATAATAATAATAATAATTAATAAGTGTCTTGTATTAACCTTGTCTACATGATAAATGCCATTTGCTGAAGTGAGGCAACTCTTTAACCCTTTCTACCCCGGAGGTTTTTTTGTTTTTGCCTTTTCGTTTTACGCTCCCTGCCTTCCCAGAGCCATAACTTTTTTATTTGTCTGTTCACATAGCCATATGAGGGCTTGTTTTTTGCAGGACAAGTTGTACTTTCCAACGCCACCATTTAATATTGCATATGATGTAGTGGGAAGCAGGTAGAAAAAATCCAAATGGGGTGAAATTGCAAAAAAAAGCAATTCCAACACAGTTTTACAGTTTTTTTTATTTACTACGTTCTATGTGTGATAAAACTGACCACTTACTTTTATTCTACAGGTCAGTACGAATCCGGCGATACCTTATATGTATAGTGTTTCTTGCGATTTGATAGTGATAAAATAATAAAGTAGGAAAAAATTTGTTTTAATTTTTCGTCGCCATATTTTGACCCCTATAACTTTTTTGTAATTATGTGTACCGAGCTGTGTGGGGGGCAAATTTTTTGCGGGGCGATCTGAAATTTTTCTTTGGGGTGTGTATGACTTTTTGATCACTTTTTATTACTTTTTCTTGTAGAAAATGAAGCGCCCAAAAACGGCGAATCGGCCATTTTGACCTTTTTACCGTTTGCGGTATAAGGAATATTTTTTATACTATGGGTGTTTTCGCACATCGCGACACCCATGATGTGTATTTTATTTTATTTTTTTCAGTTCTTTTATTTTTATTTTGGGAAAAGGGGAGTGATTAGAATTTAGATTTTTTTTTTTGTGTTTTTAAAAACTTTAATTATTTTTTACACTTTTTTCTAGTTCCTTTTACAGGCAAGGGCTCCATAGGAAATACTATGCAGCAGCCTCTTGTCATTCACAAAGACAGGGGCTGCTGCACACAAGCCCCAGCTCCTCCGATCGCCGCACGGGGGAGCCGGAACGTCACCGGAAGCTTGCACTTCCGGTGTTTCATGCGTTCAGATGCTGTGGTCAGGGTTGACCACGGCATCTGAGGGGTTAAATGTCCGCGATCGGCATTACTGACGGTTGCGGACATTAGCCGTGGGTATCTGCTATAAAACAGCAAGCCACCCGCGGCTATGGCACCCGCTCCGCTCAAGAGCGGGCGCCATCATTAAAGCCCCGGCCAATGCGGATCATGTGACAAGGCAAATAACCTCCATGGCACATCATTCAGTTTTGTCCATACAAATACACTGCACTTTCCATCTGCACTTGCACTGTTAGGAGTTTACTGCAGATAGCAGGTTCAGTGAGTGATTTGTCTGGTCACATCACTCTCCATCAGTAGCCATTCTATGGGCAGAATCGCTCTGTGGACAGCACAAAACACTTGGCAAACAATGGGTCATACCTTATAAAATATAAAAAAATGGCACAGAATTTTAACGAAGACTATATTAGCAAGTGCTGTAGAGACCTCTTAAAAAAATATTGGTCAACAGTAGCCAGAAAGTGGCCACCCCCCTAATTTTCAAATGGTTGCAATATGATATTTTCTATCATTTTGTGAATACAACTTGTGACTGCAACAGAAAAAGACAACAGAAACGGTACTCACGTAGCTCCCCCACTTTGAGGATTTCACAAAGCATTTTAGTAAGCTCAATGCTACTACGACCAAAGGGACATTCATGCTTGTCTTCTCTGCTGCTGTTTTCTAACACAATCTGTAATGAAAGCAACTATCGTAAGGATCACAATACATGTAGAAGTTTGAATGTATTTAGACTGTTTTTAATAAAGTTTTTGAGTCCAAATCCAGGAATGGATTTATAAAGCGATAAAGCAATATTTTTCGCCCCATAAGACGCACCCCCCCCCAAAATAAATGGGGGGGGGGGGAAACACTAGTGCATCTTATAGGGTGAATACAGAGCAAAAAAATATTAAATGTGCAGCGCATTGCACAGTACATCGCAGGCTGCGCTGCATAGAAACAGCAGCCTGCGATGTACCAGACATCTGTGTACCTGGAGAGGGGGAGCCCAGCGGCCGCAGCGCGTGCTTGTTGATCGGGACGGCCGCTGGGTGGTAGGTTCAGGTGGTGTGGCTGGTGCACGGTGATCGAGAACAACTGGCCCCGTCTGGTGGAGGTTGGCAGGGAACGGCTGGCAGATTTGAAAACGTTGGTGGGAGCAGGCAGGTGAGGGGCGGAGCAGGCTTTCCTGCCACACATGCCTGCTCCGCCTCTAAGTCTACACACATGCCTGCTCCTTTGTACATGCCGTGGCATGGAAGCTGATAAGAGGTATAAGGGCTGATAAGAGGTATGAGGGCTGATAAGAGGCATGGGGGGCTGATAAGAGGCATGGGGGGCTGATCTGAGGTCTGAATGGGGGTCTTATTTAGATTAGGGCTCTTATCTGAGGTCTGATTGGGAGTCATTCACATTGGGATCTGATCTGAGGTCTTATTGGGGTCTTATTAACATTGGGGGTCTGATTGGGGCTGTCAGCTGAGTTCTAATTAACATGGGGGTCTGATTGGTGGCCTGACCTGAGGTCTAAAGAATTTTATTTTTCTTATGGTCCTCCTCTAAAACCTAGGTGCGTCTTATGGGCCGGTGCATCTTATAGGGCGAAACATACGGAACCTCCTTTATATACTGTATGTCACCATTCATAGTATGTTCCTGAGTTTCACTTCAAAAACTGCATAAAAAACCCTGCATTTGGAAATTCAGCCTTAGCCAGGTTTCCTTCTAGCTGCCGCGGGAGACAGTGTGCCACTTGGAATGGAAATACTGCAGTAGTTTGCCATATATTGCTGCAGTTTTTTTGGCAAGAACAAGTAAAGCACATTGGGGGAAATGTATTATTTGTCCCAAGCCAGTTTTCTGGTAGAAAAACACGCGTTTGTGACTTTTTTCCTGCCACTTGTGCAAAAGTATATGTGCAAGTGGTGTTTCGCCACTGCCTTAGTCACTTTCCCAAAAAAAGGGGTGGGGCCAGCAGGCCTGACACATGTATCTTCTATTAAGCCAGTTTTCTGGTGTATAAGAAAACTGAAATGTACACCAACCAGGGGCTAGCATAGGGCTTCAGTTAGATATCATAGAACAGCGTAAATCAGCCATTATTTTTATGTGCTTGACCTGAACTTGCTAAGTTGTTGAAACCTTATGGGTGGAAGTTCAAAGGGATATAAACACAGAAAAAATAATACTTGGTATCATCTATAGACCCCTTAACATCACAGAAGAGATAGAAATACAACTTTATAACCAAATAGAGTGGGCCGCACAGACTGGTACAGTGGTCATAATGGGAGATTTTAACTTCCCAGACATTGACTGGGGTCATGATTCCACCTCAGCCGCAAAGGAGAGACAATTCCTCAGCTTGCTGCAGGGTCACTTTATGGGCCAGTTTGAAAATGCTCCCACTAGGGGCAATGATCTGTTGGATCTGGTCATTTCTAATGATGCAGAGCTTGTTGGAATTGTTGCGTTTTGGATAGGACCGCGCTATTACAAGATTCCCAGACACCATCTTTCAATTACGGGATTTTTCATCAGTGGATACGGACATAGAGGACACTCAATCTCCAACAGTGTGCTTCCTTCCTCCACCACGTCAAACACACACTTGTGCAGCAGATGTATACATGGAGAACAATCAATCTTCACCAATAGGCTTTCCTCCTCCAACACAGCCTATGGGAACCAAGAGGTCGCACTAATAGTGAAGTATTGACTCTGTTTCACGTAAAAACATTTATTATACTCCCAAACATAAACTTGTTTACAGCATATCAGATATAGTAAAAAGTGATCTTTCTATTGCCCAACCCGGGTTTCGCCTTTGCGCATCATCAGGGGCAATTATCTTGCCTTCTGCAAGGCTGCTTTTAAAGAGGACCTTTCACCGATTCTTACCCTATGAACTAAGTATACAGACATGTGGAGCGGCACCCGGGGATCTCACTGCACTTACTATTATCCCCGGGCGCCGCTCCGTTCTCCTGCTATGCCCTCCGGTATCTCCGTTCCCTAAGTTATGGTAGGCGGAGTCTGCGCTAGCGCTGGCCAATCGCATTGCAGAGCTCACAGCCTGGGAGAAAATAACCTCCCAGGCTGTGAGCTTTGCGCTGCGATTGGCCAGCGCTAGGGCAGACTCCGCCTACCATAACTTAGGGACTGGTATCTCCGCCTACTATAACTTAGTGAGCGGAGATACCGGAGGGCATAGCGGCAGAACGGAGCGGCGCCCGGGGATAATAGTAAGTGCAGTGAGATCCCCGGGCGCCGCTCTACATATCTGTATAGTTAGTTCATAGGGTAAGAATCGGTGAAAGGTCCTCTTTAATCTACAAATCAAACCCACCCCCAGGGCATCCCACCCCTGGGGTGGGTTTGATTTGTAGGTTAAAAGAAGCCTTGTAGAAGGAAAGATAATCGCCCCTGACTAAGCGAAACCCGGGACGGGCAATAGAAAGATCTCTTTTTACTATATCTGATATGCTGTACACAAGTTTATGTTTGAGTATAATAAATGTCTTTACGTGAAACAGAGAAGTCAATAGTGCGGTCCTATCCAAAACGCAGCATTTTACTGTGTGAACTTGACCCACGTCACTTACTGGGACCTGCAGCTTTTCGAGTCCAGGCAACGTATCGGAGGTTTTTATTTGATATTCTGACCTTGTTGGAATTGTTACTGTTCGAGAAACACTAGGTAATAGTGACCACAATATAATATAATATAAACTATAGGAAGCAAACTCTGTCAGGCAGAGCAAAAACACAGAATTTTAAAAAGGCTAATTTCCCTGGCTTGAGGGCAGCATTTCAGGGCACAGACTGGGAGCAGCTACTGTCAAATAATAATACTGAGGATAAATGGGAGAGCTTCAAATCCACATTGAGTAATTGCACTTAAAATGTATTCCTTCAAGCAACAAGCATAAACAGCTAAAATTAAACCCCCATGGTTTACAGCTACTGTAAAAAGGGAAATAAATGACAAAAAAGGGCATTTAAAAAACACAAATCTGTGGGGTCAGCTGTAGCCTTTGAAGTTTACAAAAGGCTTAACAAAATCTGTAAAAAGGAAATAAAATTAGCAAAAAATATAAGATTAACAGCAGGTGGCAAAAGAGAGCAAAATAAAGCCCCAAAAATCTTTAACTATATAAATGCTAAAAAACCATGGTCTGACCCAGTAGGTCCCCTAAATAATGGTAAAGGGGGGTTTAGTAATGGAACATAAGGAAAAGGCAGAGTTACTAAATGGGTTTTTAGCTCTGTATATACAAAATAGAAAGGAGCCGATACCTGTGGTGCTTGGGCTGTTAGTACATCCAGCAATACACTCAATTGGCCAAGTATAGATATGGTCCAAGCTAAGTTAAATAAGGTAAATGTGAACAAAACTCCACGTCCAGATGGATTACACAGGGTGCTTAAAGAGCTCAGTTCAGTCGTTGCTGTGCCCGTTTATAATTTTTAAAGATTCTCTATTGATTGGCGCAAGGACAAATGTGGTTCCCATATTTAAAAAAGGATCAAGGTCCTCCATAGGTAATTATAGACCAGTTAGTTTAACTTCTGTCGTGGGAAGAATGTTTGAAGGACTCTTAAGGGACTTTATACAGGATTATGTGACTGTAAATAATATTGTAAGTAATAACCAACATGGGTTTACCAAGGACAGAAGTTGTTAGACTAACCCGATTTCTTTTTATGAGGAGGTGAGTAGAAGCATGGACAAAGGGGCGGCTGTGGATATAGTGTTTCTGGATTTTGCAAAGGCTTTTGATACTGTCCCTCAGACGCTTAATAGGTAAAGTAAGGTCTATAGGCTTAGAAAGTATAGTTTGTAACTGGATTGAAAACTGGCTGAAGGACAGTGTCCAGAGAGTTGTGGTCAATGATTCCTATTCAGAATGGTCCCAGGTTATAAGTAGTGTACCCCAAGATTCAGTGCTGGGTCCTCTATTATTTCATTTATTAATGATATCGAGGACGGGATTAATAGCACCATTTCTATTTTTGCAGATGACACTAAGCTATGTAGTACTGTACAGTCTATGGAAGATGTCCATAAACTACAAGCTGACTTGCACACTCTGAACCTCATTTACCAAGTTGATGCCCAATCACTCAATGTGGATAAATGTAAAGTTATGCATCTTGGTAGTAATAATCTCTGTGCTTCATATGTCCTAGGTGATGTAGCACTGGGAGAGTCACTTATAGAGAAGGATTTGGGTGTCCTTGTAGATGGTAGATTGATTAACAGCATACAATGTCAATCAGCTGCTTCTAAAGGCCACCAAGATATTGTCATGCATTAAACGAGGCATGGACTCGCAGGGCAGGGATGTAATATTTACAAAGCGTTGGTGCGGCATCATCAAGAATATGCAATTCAGTTCTGGGCACCAGTCCATAGAAAGGACGCAATGTAGCTGGAAAAAGTACAGAGGAGAGCGACTAAACGGATAAGGGCATGGAAGATCTTAGTTATAAAGAAAGATTAAAAGAATTACATTTATTTAGTCTTGATAAGAGATGTCTAAAGGGGGACATGATTAACCTATACAAGTATATAAATGGGACATACAAAAAATACAGTGAAAAATAGTTCCATGTAAAATGCCCTCAAAAGACAAGGGGGCACTGCCTCCGACTGGAGAAGAAAAAGTTCAGTATCTAGAAGCGTCAAAGCTTCTTTACTGTAAGAACTGTGAATCTGTGGAATAGACTTCCTCAGGACATGGTCATAGCAGGAACAGTGGACAGTTTTAAAAAGAGTTTAGATGAATTCTTAAAAGTAAATGACATTAATGCTTATGAAAATGTGTAGAAATCTGAGTCTCACTCCCTTCTGGGATTCGTGTCCCCCCTGTTCCTTGGTTGAACTTGATGGACTTACGTCTTTTTTCAACCGTATTAACTATGTAACTATCTAAGAAACCACAGCCCGGCACCTCCAAGTGTACATGTGGCCTAAATATCCTTAAAAGGGTAATGCAAGAATTGTGGTGGTGGTGGTGGTGGGGGGGTTTGCAACCCTCTCGACTTGGTTAGACCTCTATTGGGTAGCTCACTTACCTGCTGTCTCCCTGCTACTTCTCTTCTAGGTCTGGGCTGCCCCACTGGGCTCACTTGCTGGAAACATCCAGTATGACATCTCAACAGCCAATCACTGGCCGCGACAGAGACCGGACCCCCTTGCATCATGTGACCATCTGTCATGATGTAAAGGGGAGCCGGGAGCCGTTGCAGCTAGTGATTGGCTGCAGACAATGTCAAACTGGATGTTTACAGTGAGAGAGCCCAGCGGAACATCACAGGCCTGGAGGACAAAGAGTGGTGAGCCAGCGCCAGAAAGTCTAGCCAAGTGTGTGAGTGAGTGAGTGTCTGTGTGCAAAACCCGCCTATTAACTCTTACTTTAATCACAGCAGCAAAGCTCCCAGCCCCATCCAGGCCCTACAAACTCCTGCTAAAGATAATCCCAACCAGAATGTCCCAGACTTCATTGTATAGGATGTAATTCAGCACTGAGGCAATTTTTTCAGATAAGGAATTGGAAATTTGGCACTACCCGGTTAGATGAATTATCCAGTTTACTGTCAGTCATCTAGTGGCTGAACACAACTTATCCCTTTTCTAATGAGCAAAATTCTTTGATGCAATAACCTCACACACCAGATAAGGGACACAAAGCCTATATGTGTAACTGGAAAACATTTTCAGCTTCTTGATTTAAACCCATATAATTTTCCGTTGCTGATACAATTCGCTTTCGGCAAATAACTGTCACAACATGGAAGGAGAGATAAGCGGAAAAACACAGAAATAAATGAAACATGTTGGGCCAGTGCACATGTGAATCTGGTAAAAGTAAGTGAACCTGACTAGAGCTTTATTACTTATGCAGAATATACAGCATCCCCACACTTTAAATAACAATCCCCACACTCCATGCAGTTCATAGACCTGCTATTATTAGAATATAAAAAGACCTTTTGTGTGTGACATTCTTCAGTCATCCTCAGAAAGCAGAACATAGCCTATTTTTATTGATGCTATTCAGCTATAAATGCACCCTCTAGCTTTTCCGCAGTTCAAAAAGCTTCACTTAGATTGAAAGGTAACTGCGGGAGTTCAATGCCAGTTACAGAGAAAAGGAAGGGAAAAAAAATAATATAGCATATCTCCGCTCTTATGTGCTGCTCACACCAGGCATTTTAGGAACAGTGCTGTGCATTTCAATCCCACTGACAAAATGCTTAAAATAGACTGGAAAAGGGAGGGGGGCTGCAGTAAATATGCCGTATGCTTCATGCCATAGGTGACCTGCACACACCTACAGTCAAGGTAGTTTAATATAACAGACATATGTATATTTTTCAACAGGTAATTTATTTTGATGAATGGACCAGCTGAAGAGATTAAATCCAGGGCGTGTTAGAGATAAAAAGAGGTCGCTTGTTTGTAGAATGCCTGTGAGGACATTTTTATGCTTTGAAATCAATAATGTTCAGCTTCAATATAAACAATCAAGAGGTTGCAGTATGCAGCCCCCGACTCTTCAAACATGTGATCGGCGGGGGAGAGTAAGCCCCTCAACAACATAATATTAATGACCCATCTTATATTGTTATCTCGGAAAATCCACTTAAACTCATAGTGGGATCATTTATTAAGGCCGAATGCACATAGCCGTGGAACACGGACGTGAACGGTGCGTGGTATCCCGGCCTGGGATCCTGCTGACAGCAGGAGCGCACGGCGTAATTTTTTGCTATGACGCCATGCGCTTCGTGCCGCCACTGCACTACAGTAATACACTCGTATAGATCATATGAGTGTATTACTGTAGTGCAGCGGCGGCATGAAGCGCACGGCGTCATAGCAACCAATGGCGCTGTGCACTCCTGCTGTCAGCAGGATGCCAGGCCGGGATACCACGGACCGCTCACGTCCGTGTTCCACGGCTATGTGCATTCGGCCTAAGACTGGTGATTTATGCGGGTGTGCCACAGTTATGTAGAGGTGCATGCCTCTAAACCTTGACGCTTGGTTCCGCCAGCCATGCGACATGATTTAAACTACGCCAGCTCCCTTGCTGGCGTAGTTCAAGACCATTTTCCATGTCATAAACTGGCGTGGAAAATGGTAAACAAGACTCTCCCCGCAACCTCGGAAAAGGGGGAATATTTGCAAATTTTGCCGCAAAACCCCTTTGTGACAAAATCTGTGCCTTAAATACGCCAATAAGTGGTGTACATTTCTTAATAAATCAACGCCATATTAGTTCAAATTAATGTTTTGGTGTAAAAAACAAACATTGATTACTACAGTATTATAATATCATATGCAGATGGACACTTACAACAAACGCTAAAAAAGGGGCAAAATGAAGGTATTTTAATAAAAGCTAGAATAAAAAAGTTGAAAAGATCCTTACCCGTATATAAGCATCCTGCTGATGCTTTGCAAAGTACAGCATGTTGTCAAGGGCCAGCATCCCTGGAGGAGTGTGGGTAAAATCCAGTGCCGGATTTACATTGTTCTGCAATTGAGGTTACAAATGTTAAACACCGAGAAACAAAAAGGTTAGAAGGTTCATATTTAGTGCTCATTCAAATTGCGAAACTACAAAACACGAATACCGGCCATGTGCATTCAGTACAGCCGAGGCCGGGCTGGAACACACAGCATTATAAATCATTATAATGCCATGATTTTGTGTCACAGGAGCAGCGTTCGACCTGGTACAGTCAGGTCCATAAATATTGGGACACCGACACAATTCTAACATTTTTGGCTCTATACACCACCACAATGGATTTGAAATGAAACAAACAAGATGTGCTTTAACTGCAGACTGTCAGCCTTAATTTGAGGGTATTTACATCTAAATCAGGTGAACGGTGTAGGAATTACAACAGTTTTCATATGGGCCTCCCACTTGTTAAGGGACCAAAAGTAATGGGACAGAATAATAATCATAAATCAAACTTTCACTTTTTAATACTTGGTTGCAAATCCTTTGAAGTCAATTACAGCCTGAAGTCTGGAACGCATAGGCATCTCCAGACGCTGGGTTTCATCCCTGGTGATGCTCTGCCAGGCCTCCTCTGCAACTGTCTTCAGTTCCTGCTTGTTCTTGGGGCATTTTCCCTTCAGTTTTGTCTTCAGCAAGTGAAATGCATGCTCAATCGGATTCAGGTAAGGCGATTGACTTGGCCATTGCATAACATTCCACTTCTTTCCCTTAAAAAACTCTTTGGTTGCTTTTGCAGTAAGCTTTGGGTCATTGTCCATCTGCACTATGAAGCGCCATCCAATGAGTTCTGAAGCATTTGGCTGAATATGAGCAGATAATATTGCCCGAAACACTTCAGCATTCATCCTGCTGTTTTTGTCAGCAGTGACATCATCAATAAATACAAGAGAACCAGTTCCATTGGCAGCCACACATGCCCACGCCATGACACTACCACCACCATGCTTCACTGATGAGGTGGTATGCTTAGGGTCATGAGCAGTTCCTTTCCTTCTCCATACTCTTCTCTTCCCATCACTTTGGTACAAGTTGATCTTGGTCTCATCTGTCCATAGGATGTTGTTTCAGAACTGTGAAGGCTTTTTTGATGTCGTTTGGCAAAATCTAATCTGGCATTCCTGTTTTTGAGGCTCACCAATGGTTTGCATCTTGTGGTGAACCCTCTGTATTCACTCTGGTGAAATCTTCTCTTGATTGTTGACTTTGACACACATACACCTACCTCCTGAAGAGTGTTCTTGATCTGGCAAACTGTTGTGAAGGGTGTTTTCTTCACCAGGGAAAGAATTCTTCGGTCATCCGCCACAGTTGTTTTGCGTGGTCTTTCGGGTCTTTTGGTTTTGCTGAGTTCACCGGTGCGTTTCTTCTTTATAAGAATGTTCCAAACAGTTGTTTTGGCCACGCCTAATGTTTTTGCTATCTCTCTGATGGGTTTGTTGTGTTTTTTCAGCCTAATGATGGCTTGCTTCACTGATAGATAAATAATAATCTTTACTCACCTTACCAATTCCCCACCACTGCTGTTCAGCAGCTGCTCTGTACCTCACTCCTCCCTACATCCTCATCTTGGGCTCAATACACCAGAAATGGATTGGACCACCTGCTTCGTCAATCACTGGCTGATGATGGTCACCATGCAGACATGATTAATCGGAGTGAATTGTGCCAAATTTATTAAAAGATGCACAGTCCATTAAAAAAAACAGCGCAGAGAATGAGATCTACACCTGCAATTAGCAGCCATAGATGTGGATTACGGAGTGCTGCAGTCCCTCTTTTACTTTTCAGCCATAGATGTGTGCCATTTTCTGAATTTAGTATTAATAAATATGCTACAATTATAAGCCACCACTCCTCCAGGCAACCCACAACCACTATTTCAACCTTTGCCAAGCATAGTATAAGCAAACAGTTTGTGCAACTTGCGACTTTTTAAAGCCCGAATACTGCCAGAGTGGATTAGAAAACTGTATATTGATTCATATACACAGCGATTAAAGGGGTGATCTGGGTAGATAAATGTATCCCCTATCCACAGGATCACGAGAATGGGGGCCCTGTACCCCCTGCAGACCTCCTGAAATGAAGGAAGCACCCTGAATTTAAGGGGCTGTTTCATTGCTCTATTCATTTTTTATAGGAAAATTAGTGAAGCTGTTCATTTCAGGGGGCTGTGGGGCACCTGTTCTCATGATTGGTGGGGGTCCCAGTGGTAGGACCCCCACCGATCTTATAGTTATCCCCTGTCCTGTCAATAGGGCATAACTGAATCTAATTGGAATACCCCTTTAAGCTCAACTCAACATGTTATGGTTGAAGAATAGAAAACCCAACATGTTAGAACTACAAACATACGGTGTGTAACATTTTTCAAACTTGATCACTTTTGCTTTTAACCTTTACGATGCTGGAGATTATTTTAGTTTTTGCATTTTTATTTTTCTTCTCTATCTTCGTTGAGCCATAACTTTTTTTTATATTTCCGTTCACATACAGTCAGGTCCATAAATATTGAGACACCGACACAATTCTAACATTTTTGGCTCTATACACCACCACAATGGATTTGAAATGAAACGAACAAGATGTGCTTTAAAGGGAGTCTGTCACCTACATAACATGTTTTAAACTGATAATATAGCTCTGTGGGAGGCAGATCCATAACACTGATGGTACCCATGTTTAGTTATTCAGAGCCTCCAAAGTACCTAAAATAAAGTTTTAAAAATATGCAAATTACCTATCGCAAGTGCCCAGGGGCGGAGAGTGTGCTGCAAGTGCCCAGTGCTCCCCGCCTTACTTGCTCCTGACTCCTCCCCTTTGTATCGTCCGGCCAGCCCTGTATCCTTGCTGGGTCATTTTCATCTCCATTCATAATCCAGAGCCTGAGCGCTTTACCGCTGGTGTACGTAACTGGCGCATGCGCACGGCATATCAGTACCCTACCTATGCCGTTTGGCATCTATGTGCAAGAGAGCAGACCCTGCACATATAGTGAGCTGCTCCTAGTCACCTCTATGTGCATCCAGCAACCGATGAGAGAAGGAGCAAGCACAGCTAGTAGTACCACCTAATTAAGGCGGTCTGTTTGATAGGAAGAGCAAAAGTGCATAAGAATGCTACCCCCCCAGATAATAGGAGCGCATTCACACTTAAATGTGGTACTCCCTCAAGTGTATACTACAAAATGTTGCTTTAGTCCCAAATTTTTCATTTTCACAAGGGGTAACAGGAGAAAAACTACCCTATAATTTGTTACCTATTTTCTCCTGAATACGGCAACACCCCATATGTAGTGGTAAACTGCAGTGGGGGCACATGGCAGGATTCAGAACGGAAAGAGCACCATATGGCTTTTGCAGCGCAGATTTTGATAGATTGGTTTGCGGGTGCCATTGGTTTTTATTTTTTGAGTGATTGTCTTATGTGCGGGTTAAATTTTTGCGGGATGAGGTGATGTTTTTATTGGTACTATTTTAGGGTACATAAGACTTTTTGATCGCTTGGTATTACATTTTGGCATAGTTTTTAATTTTTTTTTTTACAGAATTCACCTGAGGGGGATATCATGATATATTCTTATTTGTGCTCGGATCGGCTCATGCTGAGAGGGTCCCCTACCTACGCCTATACTCCACCCCCCCAACCTAGAAGCAGCAGAGTTATGCCGGAACTGCTTATCGAAGGGTAGCCTAAAGGGGGCTACCCCAATGATGAGACCTGAAAGAAGGGAGGGCTCCTGGGTGGGTTGAAATCGTTCGAACCGACAAGTGGGGGGAGGAGGGCCAGGTTTAAATAGTGAACGCCCCGCCTCCCCTCACACAAATACGGCACTCTTAATTGCCTACCACTTGTGCTCGGATCGGCTCATGCTGAGAGGGTCCCCTACCTACGCCTATACTCCACCCCCCCAACCTAGAAGCAGCAGAGTTATGCCGGAACTGCTTATCGAAGGGTAGCCTAAAGGGGCCAAAAGAACCATGCATAGGAGTTAGAAAACTTGATAACAGAAACTACAGACCAAAACTCGAAAGCCAATGATATTTCGTATAAGGATCCGGGATATTACGTATGGAACACACGGAACTGCGACGACCCAACCGTTTGATGACATGTACTGGCACCTTATGCATGGACGCCGCCGCTGCCGCGCCCATGCGGAAGGAATGTCCTGTGATCCAGCGAGGACCGACCCCTGGACCTGTCAACTAACCTGAAAGTACGTAAGAAAGGCCGCGGTGGTTAGCCGGGCATTGACTAGTTCGAGTACGGGAGAACATGCCGCTTGGACTAAATACTACGCAGCCAAGCCTCCAAGGCCTGCACCGGACACCATCTGCTGTCCGTGGGAAAGTATCTGACCGCCACTGGTTGCCCCGGCCGTGACGTCTTGGACGAGGCCAAGGTGAGGACATAGATGGACCCGCGCCGGATGAGCTGACCTTTCCGCAGGCACCCAGCCAGCGTATTGGTGCCCATGAGCTCGCCTGACCTGAGGAATCCATGGAAAGCCAGGTACAAGGCTGTTTCTACCAGAGCGCTAACCTGTGGCCCGAACGGTTTGCCCCTGCAGTTTGCCTGTCACGGCCTGAACAAGCTACCGGTAAATGGCTGACGCCCATGTCGTTTCACAACAGACATCTTGCGCAAACCCTTCAACGCCGCTTTGATCGGGTGGGCGGAGAAGAGTGACGGTAGGTCCGGATGTAGCCTGCACCAATGGTGCTGAATACCTGCCATGTATAGTTAACAATGCTATAGGACAAGTTTAATTGAGAGTGGCAAAACCCAGACGAAGCCCAATAGGTGAGTGATAGGTCCCCGGCCAGCGGCCGGGTAGGTGTTCTCATATCTCTGAAACAGGTGCCAAGCTGTCTTGTAAGCCCTCAGAGTATTACTGGCCAAGGAATTGGCCATCAGTCTCTTAGCTATGGTGAGATGGGAGACTAGTCCCAGCGCAGCTGGGCCTGGTGAGGAAATTTTTTTTTTATTTTTTATTTTTATTTTTTTTAATCTCCATGCGTGAGAGACTCTAATGGCGGAGTCATATGTGTAAAACTAAAATGGAGAAGCTCTGCGTGAGGGACTCTAATGGCGGAGTCATATGTGTAAAACTAAAACGGAGAAGCCATGCGTGAGAGACTCAGATGGCGGAGTCATATGTGTAACCTAAAACGGAGAAACCATGCGTGAGAGACTCTAATGGCGGAGTCATATGTGTAACCTAAAACGGAGAAGCCATGCGTGAGAGACTCTAATGGCGGAGTCCTATGTGTAAAACTAAAACGGAGAAGCTCTGCGTGAGGGACTCTAATGGCGGAGTCATATGTGTAAAACTAAAACGGAGAAGCCATGCGTGAGAGACTCAGATGGCGGAGTCATATGTGTAACCTAAAACGGAGAAACCATGCGTTTGAGACTCTAATGGCGGAGTCATATGTGTAACCTAAAACGGAGAAGCCATGCGTGAGAGACTCTAATGGCGGAGTCCTATGTGTAAACCTAAAACGGAGAAGCCATGCGTGAGAGACTCTAATGGCGGAGTCATATGTGTAAAACTAAAACGGAGAAGCTCTGCGTGAGGGACTCTAATGGCGGAGTCATATGTGTAAAACTAAAACGGAGAAGCCATGCGTGAGAGACTCAGATGGCGGAGTCATATGTGTAACCTAAAACGGAGAAACCATGCGTGAGAGACTCTAATGGCGGAGTCATACGTGTAACCTAAAACGGAGAAGCCATGCGTGAGAGACTCTAATGGCGGAGTCATATGTGTAAACCTAAACGGAGAAGTCATGCATGAGAGACTCAGATGGCGGAGTCAAATGTGTAACCTAAAACGGAGAAGCCATGCGTGAGAGACTCTAATGGCGGAGTCATATGTGTAAACCTAAAACGGAGCAGCCATGCGTGAGAGACTCTAATGGCGGAGACATATGTGTAAACCTAAAACGGAGAAGCCATGCGTGAGAGACTCTAATGGCGGAGTCATATGTGTAACCTAAAACGGAGCAGCCATGCGTGAGAGACTAATGGCGGAGTCATATGTGTGAACCTAAACGGAGAAGTCATGCATGAGAGACTCAGATGGTGGAGTCAAATGTGTAACCTAAAACGGGGAAGCCATGCGTGAGAGACTCTAATGGCGGAGACATATGTGTAACCTAAAACGGAGCAGCCATGCGTGAGAGACTAATGGCGAAGTCATATGTGTAAACCTAAAACGGAGCAGCCATGCGTGAGAGACTAATGGTGGAGTCATATGTGTAAACCTAAAACGGAGAAGCCATGCGTGAGAGACTAATGGCGGAGTCATATGTGTAAACCTAAAACGGAGAAGCCATGCGTGAGAGACTAATGGCGGAGTCATATGTGTAAAACTCACACGGAGAAGCCATGCGTGAGAGACTAATGGCGGAGTCATATGTGTAAACCTAAAACGGAGAAGCCATGCGTGAGAGACTAATGGCGGAGTCATATGTGTAAAACTCACACGGAGAAGCCATGCGTGAGAGACTCTAATGGCAGATCTGTATGTGTAAAACTAACACGGAGAAGCCATGCGTGAGAGACTCAAAAATGTATATATTATATATATATTTTTTATATATATATATACACATACTTTTTTTTTTTTTTTTTTTCACTATCAACCACTTAAGCAGCTCCCGTATGGGCACAGCTCTGAGTACGAGCATGAAGAGCATGGTATAACGCAGATCACCTGCACGGACTAACTAACATCTTGTGCCTAAATAACCCCCTTGGAACCTAATGTACGGCCGGCAGCAGGAAGCCAGCCACCGCCTATGATCTGCTCCCCCTGACCGAGCCTAGTACTCCTTCCCCTGATCCCTGCCTACCTAACGGCACGGCGGCCCGTGCCAGACTTTATTGAAGATGAGGAGCCTTACCCCCCAGCCGCGTGGGGAGCTCACGCTGCTCCCTGGCAGAATGCACCAGTGCGGGAGGGCCGACCCACCGCCGGCTGGACACTCGTACCGCGTGGGGAGCAGCGCCACTCCCTGGCAATGTGCACCGGATCAGAGGGAGCCCTTCCTTTACCGTGGGCCCCGGCCCCCGCTGGTTTGAACCGTGTGCCGCGTGAGGAGCCGCACAGCTCCCTGGCATTGTGCGCCGATGCGGGAGTGCCCCCCCTCACCTAGGGGCTGGTTATTGTGACTGGAACCCGCTGGGAGACTGAAGCCTAACTGGACCTACCTGTGACCGTGAAGGCTGACCTCCCAGGCCGTGGCTGACCCACGTGCGTAGTCGTGACGCAACTACCCGTAGATGCCCACCCAGTGCCTGTAGTTAACGGGAGTGCGACCGAGTCTGTGGATGTGACCGACTAGCCCCTATAGTCGTGAGGGGACCCTACATCGAGAGTAGCGGTAACGGACCATCGCCTGTAGACGTGGTAGTATTACCTCATGAGTCTGTTGACATGAGACTAATGCCTGCAGTCGTGGCCGGTCTTAATAATGAGTCTGCAGTCGTAACGGATTTGTGCCTGCAGTCGTGGCAGGGCTTTAGAGCGGGTCTGTAGTCGTGACAGACTGATGCCTGCAGTCGTGGCAGGACTTTATAACGAGTCTGTAGTCGTGACAGACTGATGCCTGCAGTCGTGGCAGGGCTTTATAACGGGTCTGTAGTCGTGACAGACTGATGCCTGCAGTCGTGGCAGGACTTTATAACGAGTCTGTAGTCGTGACAGACTGATGCCTGCAGTCGTGGCAGGGCTTTATAACGGGTCTGTAGTCGTGACAGACTGTTGCCTGCAGTCGTGGCAGGGCTTTAGAGCGGGTCTGTAGTCGTGACAGACTGATGCCTGCAGTCGTGGCAGGGCTTTATAAGGAGTCTGTAGTCGTGACAGACCTGGCAAAGCAACATTCCTATCTATACCATTATTATAATTTTTTCTTTTTTTTTTTTTTTTTTTTTTTTTTTTTTCTTTTCCCCCCCACCAAAGGCCACGACTGTAGGCGCCACCCTGTAAGAGATGCGCCAGAGGCCTGGACATAATAGACCACCATCCCCTGTCCCCAAAGCCTATGCAGGAGAAAAGAGGGGGTTGGCCCCCGCATGCACCACCCCTGACTCACCTGGTGGCCATGACAGCCACGAACCCCACAGTATCGTAAGTTAGCCCACCACCTGTGGACCTGAATAACCAAGGACAGACGTGTGAGTGAGCGCACGCCAGCTGGGCGACACTTCACTCATGCCACCGCTCCCTAGCTAACCACCGGATTATTGTGACTGCGCCCGAACCAACCCCCTGACTGACCGTATGGGCTTATGGGCAGCCCGGCTGCGTGCGCAAAGTGACGTGGCCAGCCCCCCTCCTTGAAGCCCTCTTTATATTTGATCCTTGAACATATTCCAAATTTTTTTTTTTTTAATATTTTTTTTTTTTTTTTTACTCCTGCCTTAGTACCTAGCCACTGTGCCTGAGCAGAGGAGCCCTGCACCAAGACTGCAGTACCAGTATGGGCCTGTAGGTGTCGACCATCCCCCGCCCTCTCTCAAGCCAGGACCTGCTGGAGCGCAGCAAGCCAGTGATTCCCTTCTAGGTTAGAATTAACCATTGAAATCATAACTTGTTATACAGTGCACATGTCTGAGTATCTGCTTATCTCGTCTTGCCTGAGTTTGGCGCAGTAAAGAAGACGAGTTTATTCTGCAGCGGATTCCTAGACATGAATAAGCATGTCCACCTTCACAGCCTCGCTAATTGTAATTACCAGGAGAACGTGCATCAGGAGAGGCTGTGAGGGATTTGCGCTCCACCATGTGGAACATTGCATCCCGTGCCCACCGCTATCGACTATTTGTACAGGGAAAGCCGCGGCGTATTAATCGCCTATAGGTTTTCGGCTTCCGTCCCCTGATCCTGCAGCTGAACCTCCGCTTACTGATTGCAGCTAATGAATAGATCCCTGTGTGAGCGGACGGCGTTTTCCTCTACGGCGGAACGTTCTGATACGGGAGTGAGTGATATATAACGCTGCGTCGTGGAGCCGACGGCCGGCGTGACCGATGCTCAGGGTATGCGAGCGGACGTCGTGACCCGTCGCTGCTGAGCCACAGGTGAGGGGTGCCTGCCTGGGGGACGCTGCATGTGGGAGCGGGGGTGCTTAGCGCAGGGCCTGGAGCGGATCGGGGTGCCTGTCTCGGGGTGCCGGAAGCGATCGGGAGTGCGGGCAGTCTCCAGCGCAGCTGGGGACCGGCGGCACGCTCGGCAGCCCCACATGTTATACATAGCGAGACGGGTGTGCAAGCCACCCTGCCTACCTAATCACCGTAGCGACGAGCTCGACGCAGCCGATCCCCCGATCCTCCAGTGACGCATGCCCTTCTCTGGCACCAACCCACAAGCCGATTCGAAATCGTTCGAACCGACAAGTGGGGGGAGGAGGGCCAGGTTTAAATAGTGAACGCCCCGCCTCCCCTCACACAAATACGGCACTCTTAATTGCCTACCACACAGCAGGTTGTTACGGACGCGGCAATACATAATATGTCTAGCATTTTTATTTTTGTTAAGTTTTACACAGTGAAAGCATTTTTGAATAGCATAAAATCTTGTTTTTGTGTTGCGATTTTCTGAGAGCCATATTTTTTTTATTTTTTCAGCGATTGTCTTAGATAGGGGCTCATTTTTGGCGGGATGAGATGACGGTTTGATTGGTACCATTTTGGGCTACATACACCTTTTTGATCGCTTGGTATTACACTTTTTATGAGGCAAGGAGACCAGAAAACTTCAACTTTTGGGGATCTGATCCCCTGTACAATGCATTACATCTGTATTGTAATGCAGTGGCTGTAAGTGTATTACTCATTGTAATACACCGGCTGCTTGCTTTTTGTGAGATCCAGGAGTCTGCATCTCACAGGCTAACAGGGAAGGCAGCCACGATGCCTAAGGAAGGCATCGGGCTACATTCCCAGCCATCGGGACTCCGTCACAGCAGCACGGGGACCCAATTGACACCCGGGACCCGTCAGGATACCGCACATGCTGCAGTCAATGCTGACTGCAGCATTGCGAGGGCTAATGCCCCGGCATTGGTGTTTTCACCGTTGCCGACGCATACAGTAGGGGTCGGGCTATCAGTGACTGCTGGACCCTGCAGTTGATCAGACAGGCACAGCTCCTGCGCCCGCCCGATCAGCGCGCCGTAGCTGTACGGTGCTGGAATTTTAGACACACTTCCCATCGCCGTATATACAGTCATGGCCGTAAATGTTGGCACCCCTGAAATTTTTCAAGAAAATGAAGTATTTCTCACAGAAAAGTATTGCAGAAACACATGTTTTGCTATACACATGTTTATTCACTTTGTGTGTATTGGAACAAAACCAAAAAATGGAGGAAATAAAGCAAATTGGACATAATGTCCCACCAAACTCCAAAAATGGGCTGGAAAAAATTATTGGCACCCTTTCAAAATTGTGGATAAATAAGATTGTTTCAAGCATCTGATGCTCCTTTAACCTCCTCAGGACCGCCGTACGCAGGATTGCGTCTTTGCGGCGGCCCTGCTCTTCTGGGTGGACGCGCCGGCGCGTCCTCTCGCGAGACGCGAGATTTCCTGTGAACGCGCGCACACAGGCGTGCGCGTTCACAGGAACGGAAGGTAAGAGAGTGGATCTCCAGCCTGCCAGCGGCGATCGTTCGCTGGCAGGCTGGAGATGTGATTTTTTTAACCCCTAACAGGTATATTAGACGCTGTTTTGATAACAGCGTCTAATATACCTGCTACCTGGTCCTCTGGTGGTCCCCTTTGTTTGGATCGACCACCGGAGGACACAGGTAGCTCAGTAATATGTTGCACCAAGCACCACTACACTACCCCCCCCCCCCCCCCCCGGTCACTTATTAACCCCTTGATCACCCTTGATCACCCCTGATCACCCCATATAGACTCCCTGATCACCCCCCTGTCATTGATTACCCCCCTGTCATTGATCACCCCCCTGTAAAGCTCCATTCAGATGTCCGCATGATTTTTACGGATCCACTAAACGCATACGGACGTCTGAATGGAGCCTTACAGGGGCGTGATCAATGACTGTGGTGATCACCCCATATAGACTCCCTCATCACCCCCCTGTCATTGATTACCCCCCTGTCATTGAACACACCCCTGTAAAGCTCCATTCAGACGTCCGCATGATTTTTACGGATCCACTGATAGATGGATCGGATCCGCAAAACGCATACGGACGTCTGAATGGAGCCTTACAGGGGCGTGATCAATGACTGTGGTGATCACCCCATATAGACTCTCTCATCACCCCCCCTGTCATTGATTACCCCCCTGTCATTGATCACACCCCTGTAAAGCTCCATTCAGATGTCCGCATGATTTTTACGGATCCACTGATAGATGGATCGGATCCGCAAAACACATACAGGCGTCTCCCTGGAGCCTTCCAGGGGGGGTGATCACCCCATATAGACTCCCTGATCACCCCCCTGTCATTGATCACCCCCCCTGTCATTGATCACCACCCCTGTCATTGATCACCCCCCCTGTCATTGATCACCCCCCCTGTCAGGCTGCATTCAGATGTCCGTATGATTTTTACGGATCCACGGATACATGGATCGGATCCGCAAAACACATACGGACATCTGAATGGAGCCTTACAGGCGGGTGATCAATGACAGGGGGGTGATCACCCCATATAGACTCTCTGATCACCCCCCTGTCATTGATCACCCCCCTGTAAGGCTCCATTCAGACATTTATTTGGCCCAAGTTAGCGGAAATTATATATTTTTTTCTTACAAAGTCTCATATTCCACTCACTTGTGTCAAAAAATAAAATCTCACATGAACTCACCATACCCCTCACGGAATCCAAATGCGTAAAATTTTTTAGACATTTATATTCAAGACTTCTTCTCACGCTTTAGGGCCCCTAGAATGCCAGGGCAGTATAAATACCCCACATCTGACCCCATTTCGGAAAGAAGACACCCCAAGATATTCCGTGAGGGGCATAATGAGTCCATGAAAGATTGAAATTTTTGTCCCAAGTTAGCGGAAAGGGAGACTTTGTGAGAAAAAAAAAAAAAAAATATCAATTTCTGCTAACTTGTGCCAAAAGAAAAAATTCGATGAACTCGCCATGCCCCTCATTGAATACCTTGGGGTGTCTTCTTTCCAAAATGGGGTCACATGTGGGGTATTTATACTGCCCTGGCATTCTAGGGGTCCTAAAGCGTGAGAAGAAGTCTGGGATCCAAATATCTAAAAATGCCCTTATAAAATGAATGTGGGCCCCTTTGCGCATCTAGGCTGCAAAAAAGTGTCACTCATGTGGTATCGCCGTATTCAGGAGAAGTTGGGCAATGTGTTTTGGGGTGTCATTTTACATATACCCATGCTGGGTGAGATAAATATATTGGTCAAATGCCAACTTTGTATAAAAAAATGGGAAAAGTTGTCTTTTGCCGAGATATTTCTTTCACCCAGCATGGGTATATGTAAAAAGACACCCCAAAACACATTGCCCAACTTCTCCTGAATACGGAGATACCACATGTGTGACACTTTTTTGCAGCCTAGGTGGGCAAAGGGGCCCACATTCCAAAGAGCACCTTTAGGATTTCACTGGTCATTTTTTACAGAATTTGATTTCAAACTCCTTACCACACATTTGGGCCCCTAGAATGCCAGGGCAGTATAACTACCCCACAAGTGACCCCATTTTGGAAAGAAGACACCCCAAGGTATTCGCTGATGGGCATAGTGAGTTCATAGAAGTTTTTATTTTTTGTCACAAGTTAGTGGAATATGAGACTTTGTAAGAAAAAAATAAAAATAATCATCATTTTCCGCTAACTTGTGACAAAAAATAAAAAGTTCTATGAACTCACTATGCCCATCAGCGAATACCTTAGGGTGTCTACTTTCTGAAATGGGGTCATTTGTGGGGTGTTTGTACTGTCTGGGCATTGTAGAACCTCAGGAAACATGACAGGTGCTCAGAAAGTCAGAGCTGCTTCAAAAAGCGGAAATTCACATTTTTGTACCATAGTTTGTAAACGCTATAACTTTTACCAAAACCATTTTTTTTTTTTACCCAAACATTTTTTTTTTAATCAAAGACATGTAGAACAATACATTTAGAGCAAAATTTATATATGGATCTCGTTTTTTTTGCAAAATTTTACAACTGAAAGTGAAAAGTCATTTTTTTGCAAAAAAATCGTTAAATTTCGATTAATAACAAAAAAAGTAAAAAAATGTCAGCAGCAATGAAATACCACCAAATGAAAGCTCTATTAGTGAGAAGAAAAGGAGGTAAAATTCATTTGGGTGGTAAGTTGCATGACCGAGCAATAAACGGTGAAAGTAGTGTAGGTCAGAAGTGTAAAAAGTGGCCTGGTCTTTCAGGGTGTTTAAGCACTGGGGGCTGAGGTGGTTAAACTCACCTGGGGCAAGTAACAGGTGTGGGCAATATAAAAATCACACATGAAAGCAGATAAAAAGGAGAGAAGTTCACTTAGTCTTTGAATTGTGTGTCTATGTGTGCCACACTAAGCAAGATCAACAGAAAGAGAACTGTCTGAGGACTTGAGAACCAAAATTGTGGAAAAATATCAACAATCTCAAGGTTACAAGTCCATCTTCAGAGATCTAGATTTGCTTTTGTCCACAGTGCGCAACATTATCAAGAAGTTTGCAACCCATGGCACTGTAGCTAATCTCCTTGGGTGTTAACGAAAGAGAAAAATTGCTGAAAGGTGTCAACGAAGGATAGTCCGGATGGTGGATAAGCAGCCCCAAACAAGTTCCAAAAGATATTCAACCTGTCCTGCAGACTAAGGGAGCATCAGTGTCAGCATGAACTATCCGTCGACATTTAAATGAAATGAAACGTTATGGCAAGAGACCCAGGAGGACCCCACTGCTGACAGACATAAAAAAGCAAGACTACATTTTGCAAAAATGAACTTGAGTAAGCCAAAATCCTTCTGAGAAAAGGTCTTGTGGACAGCTGAGACCAAGATACAGCTTTTTGGTAAAGCACATCATTCTACTGTTTACCGAAAACGGAATGAGGCCTACAAAGAAAAGAACACAGTACCTACAGTGAAAAATGATGGAGGTTCATTGATGTTTTGGGGTTGTTTTGCTGCCTCTGGCACTGGGTGCCTTGAATGTGTGCAAGGATGTGACGATTTGCGATCTCAGCAACACAAAGAAATCGCGAATGCATACAGTTTTAAAATCACCAGAGCCGTTGCCTGCACACAAAGAGTTAAAATCTTTTTTTTTTAACCCAGAAGTGATTCACCTTGCTAGCACAGCTCAGAGATCAGATGAAATTTAGCACATCCGTGCTAAAAGAATCTTCCTGCCCCCATGCCAGGATACATCTATCAATCAGATGATATCATGACAAAACCTCATAAAACTTGCATCTCCCCAGTCTGTGTGGCTCCAGCATCGCAGGAGGTCTCACACCTTTAGCCTGGGCAGCGAGCTTCAGAAGAAAAGGACAGATCCTTATCACACAGCTGGTTGGTACAGGAAGGAAGATGACCTGAAAGTCACCTTCAATCCATAGACTTCATATTTTTCCCATATTTTCCTAATATTTCATGGGTTATGGAAATATGAAAGGAACCATCTCTTCAGAGATGGTTTCGGTTCTTCTAACCCACCTTTCAGGAAAACCGCCGGTAAATCAGAGATTCCCGCTCTGAGATATAAAGGTTCTAAGGCACCCTGTATTATCTTCCAGTCATATTTGGTATCAGATGATGCGTAAAATTGTACTGATTATCAATATCAATTTCTTGATTGGACTTACGGGATATGGAGAAACGGGCAAAGCAAAGATTCTGCCAGATTTTCTCCCTATGGGGCAAAAGGACTGCCCCTGTTCCAATTACACAAGGCTGGACCTGTACGTGTCATAACCACTCCTCGCTTCAGAGTGGGTAAAAACAATGACACACTCAGGTCCTGGGTCCTTCACCTACCATCTGACGTCGACTAACATCACGACCGCCCGCTGGACATGGGCACCCCACCATCTTGGATTATTCCTTACAAAGACTATCTTTTACTGGACTATACCACGGTAATACTGAACTTACAGACATTCTATTCCCTTCCACCTCTTACCTATTTCTATCCAACCAATCTGTTCGACTGGCAGGTATATTTATCTGTCAGTTTTAATGTATATATTTTTTGTGTATAGTTTTTAGAATAAAACTAACGATTGCATTGTTCCAGTTTTGCTCTTGTTCCTTGATTATTTGGTTTATGCTAAGAACTCTGTCCCCAGAGGAGACATACTACCGCATTGTCTTATTTTTCGAAATTGTTAATTGGTTAGCTAGGTTGCAAATAAACATTTCTTCCCTTTAGGATTAGCTAGCCGGGGTCTCTTCGCCCCAATTCAATATGAAGAGTGGTGGCAGCAAATAAATCTGATTTCCAGCGTGACATCGATAATTTAAATTTTCTGATTGTATCATGTATGGGCACACCAACCAATCTTAAACGTCTACGGTGCTCACAGTGGATTCGCATCCAGAAGTCTAAAGTGGACGAGACCTGTATGGCAACTGTGGCATAGTACGACGGGATTGGCGGGTGGTTTGCCACACAAGGCATCATGAAATCTGAGGATTACCAACGGATTTTTGGTCGCACTGTAGAGCCCAGTGTCAGAAAGCTGGGTTTGCGTCCGAGATCTTGGGTCTTTCAGCAGGACAATGACCCCAAACATAAGTCATAAAGCACCCAGAAATGGATGACAACAAAGCGCTGGAGAGTTCTGAAGTGGCCAGCAATGAGTCCAGATCTAAATCCCATTGAACACCTGTGGAGAGATCTTAAAATTGCTGTTGGGAAAAGGCGCTCTTCCAATAAGAGAGACCTAGAGCAGTTTGCTAAGGAAGAGTGGTCCAAAATTCCGGGTGAGAGGTGTCAGAAGCTTCTTGATAGTTATAGGAAGCGACTGATTTCAGTTATTTTTTTCCAAAGGGTGTGCAACCAAATATTAAGTTAAGGGTGCCAATCATTTTGTCCAGCCCATTTTTGGAGTTTGGTGTGACATTAGCTTTTTTTTCCTCCCTTTTTGGGTTTCGTTCCAATACACACAAAGGGAATAAACAGGTGTATAGCAAAACATGTGTTACTGCAATACTTTTCTGTGAGAAATACTTCATTTTCTTGAAAAATTTCAGGAGTGACGACATTTACGGCCATGACTGTAAAAGGAGTGGTCGAGAACACAACTGAAAGACGCAAAAAAGCAAAGGCATACTATTATAAAGGAGCCAAGGAACTTCCCTAACTAAGCATTGGTCAGCCAATGCGCATACAACCATTGCCGTCATCAACAGATGGAATTTGGCGACAAGCTATTTGGAGAAAGTTGCTCCATGATCTTATAAAGTGGAAGTAAGTGGACAGTTGTACAGAAGAAACAGGAAGTTTCTAAGGACTGTGGATGACAAATCTGACATTGAAATAAGTGAAGTCATTACACCACGTACATCTCCAGCTGAGACAACTCCCGAAGAAACAGGGATGGATGATCATATTCAACAATGTGAAGCTCCAAACACACCAAGACGTACTAGAACTAGGGTTATTAGGACACCAACAAGATATAAGGATTTTGTATGCTAGATACATTATATAAAACATTGTCACCTTTGGAATGTATTGTGTGATCCAAATATCTTATGTGATATATTACTTGATTTCACAAGAAAGGGAGGATGTTAGGAGTTCTACATGTTAAAATGTTTACTGCCACCTGTGGGCTATACAGATATAATAGTATATAACCTTTGTTATGTAGTATGTGTCTGAATAAAGTTTGTTGTTGAAACACCCTAAATGGCTTCAGGAAACAACAATCACATCCCTCTGCACCACATCCTATTGTCCATGCTGAGCGTGGAAGTACTCAGATATGCCCTAAATAATGAAAAAAACAAAAGCAAGAAAACTGTAATAAAATTATACATTTATCGATATCTTCTGTTAAAACATTCTTACGACATTTCGGCTAATAAGTGCTTATCAAGCCAAAATCTCACATGTATGCATTCATGCAAATTAATTATTGTAATCCTCAAATGGAGTTTTCGGACTCCCGTGGTCATATAAATGTCCCTGTAGATACTATAGACAAAACAAAATCTACTAATTAAAATTCAACAACATATATTAATGTCAAATGGAAAGAATGTTCCATCTACTTCATATACAGGTACAATTTTAGTGCAACCTTCCTCATAAATAGTACTTACATAGATGTAAATACCATTCATAACAACAAGAGTGAGAGGGATTAAAATGGAGACACCATACTGCAGAATTGTTCTATTGGCAGACCTTTTATGAGGGTTATCATTTTGATTCTATATCTAATATGATCACCATCTTAAAGTTCCAGTACCATGTGTGCTGGTATGGAGTGAAATAATTTATTTTGAATGATATTTACATCTATATAATTACAAATTTTGAGGTAAATGGCACTATATATAAATTAGCTGTTTGAACCTTCTTTCCATATGACAGTAATATGTTGTTGAATTTTAATTAGTATCTCTAGTATCTACGGGAACATTTATATTACCATAGGAGTCTGAATACTCATGTTGAAGGTTACAATAATTACTCTGCGTGGATGTATACTTCAGTGAGATTTTGGCTTGATAAAATATGATTGTGGCCAAAACATTGCAAGAATTTTTTAATGAAGATATTGATAAATATATTCTTTTATTGGAGATTTGGTGCCTTGGAATTTTCATTATTTCAGGGACAATTGTAACAGTCACCTGCAAAAATCTATAAAAAATTATTTATGTGGACTATTACCCCAATCTATGAAAGAAAGAAAAAAATAATATGTCGAAGATGGCAGCTGAGCATGGCCATGTTATGTTTGCTGTGTTTCTATCAATTTACCTTATAATGTCTTCTCCATTTACATATGATATTGCATGTAGGAAGAGGAGCTTCACTGGTTAAGGCCACTTGTGTGGACACTACAGCATGTCATTGCAAAGGTTTAATTGAAGGAGGTGCAACAATATAAGTAATCTTGTGGAGAGTAGTGTAAGCTAGGGCTCATGCCCACGAACGTAAGGGCTCCGTGCCCGTGCTGCGTATCGCATATGGCGATTCCGCATGACTGATGCGGAACCATTCACTTAAATGGGTCCGCGAATCCGGAGATGTGGTGCGGAAGCACGGATCAGAACCCCACGGAAGCACTACGATGTGCTTCCGTGGTGTTTCTGGCCATGCCTCCGCACCGCAAAAAAGTAGTGCATGCACTACTTTTCGGCGGTTCGGACCGTTGGATGCAGATTGCGGACCACATTCAAGTGAATGGGTCCACGATCCGCATGCGGCTGCCCCGCGGTCGGTGGCCGTGCATTGCAGACAGCAATTTGAGGTCCGCAGCACAGGCACGGAGCCCTTACGTTCATGGGCATGAGCCCTTAACCTCTTCAGGACATCAGGGCGAACCGGTACGTCCTGAGAATTTTCGATCACCGTAGCTCCGCCTGCGGTGATCGAAACCAAATGCCTGCCGAAATCATTCGGCAGGCACTCTGTACCAATGCCCAGGGGAGGGTCTTGTGACCCCCCCCCCCCCCCCCCCCCCCCATGTCGGCGATCGCAGAAAACCGCAAGTCAATTCAGACCTGCGGTTTTCTGCGTTTCCGGGTTATTCGGGTCTTTGATGACCCGATAACCTGGAAAGGACGGTGATCGGTGGTGTGATTATACACCACCAATCACCGTCCTGCGATCCTGTGAGGTGGCGATCACGTCACCTCTCAGGATCGCCCCGATTGGTCCACATGCGGCATGTGGGCGGAGCGCGGCAAGTTTGAATCTCCGCCGCTGCTCTCCTCCCTCATTCCGGTCCGTGGAGCGGGGAGAGCAGCAGGAGATCACGCTGCCCACCATCTTGTGAGGCACCTTAGGAGGCAGGGGCAGGCAGGTAGTGGGAGGTGTAGGCAGGTGTAGTTAGGGCAAGTTTAGGGTTAGATTAGGTAAGTTTTTTTGTCTGTGAGCCCCCTGATCGGTTGTCTGGGGTCCACAGTAGTTAGCTGTGTGACCCTAGACCCCCAACAGGGGTGCTGCAGCTTGCCCCCCCCCCCTTCCCCCACACACACTTTTTGGGGGTGCAAGTGTTTTTTCTTTTTTTTTTCTTTGCATGCGCTATCTGTGGCCGGCACTCTTTGCGTCCGGCCACTGTTAGCGATGCGGGCCCAACCCGCCCCACAGCGCATTTGTTTTTTTTTTTTACACTTTTTTAAAACTTTTTTTAGTTAGAGATCTTTTTTTTTTTTTATAGCTATAGGGTAAGTGCGTGAACACCTGTGTCCCACACACACGCACACCTAATAAAGATTTACACACACGCACATACACACGCAGACACATACTACCCTATGGCCCGCCGGACCTTCTCGGCCGAGGAGGCATACGCCCTCCTTGCCTCCGAGTCAGAGAGCCCCAGTGAGGATGAGGATGACCCCACGTTCCTGTTGTCATCCGCATCCTCCTCATCATCAAGCGATGATGAGCCCCCAAGGCGGCGGAGACACCGCCAGGCGGATAGAGGGGACCCCCATGCTAGGAACCCTGTGGCCCAGCCTAGTACGAGCAGCTCTGGGGCTCGTACTAGTTTTCCGGCCCACCAGGTCAGTCCACCTGAGCCCCCTGCAGGTGGACTTGTCTGGTGTACCCCAGAGAACTTTGAGCCCGCAATTCCTGATTTTGTTGGTGAATCAGGAATCCAGATTTACACAGTGGGCTTCACTGAATACAACTTTTTCAGTCTTTTTTTCAGTGAGGAACTGGTAAATCTGATGGTGGAGCAGACGAACCTGTACGCCCCAACAGTTCGTCGCTCAACACCCGGCTCGTTTTTGGCTAGGCCCGGTGGCTGGACCCCGGTCAGTGCAGCCGAGATGAGGACGTTTTGGGGCCTCGTGCTGCATATGGGCCTAGTCAAAAAGCCCAGTGTCAGGCTGTACTGGCGTGGGGACGTCCTCTACCAGACCCCACTCTACAGTATGGCCATGACACGTTCCCGATTTGAGGTCATCCGGAAATGCCTGCATTATTCAGATAATGCAGCATGTCCCCCCCAAGGTGATCCTGCCTATGACCGTCTGTATAAGATACGGCCGGTCATCGATCACTTTGGGGCCAAATTCATGGAGGCCTATGTACCTGGAAGGGAGGTCGCGGTTGATGAGTCTCTCGTTGCTTTCAATGGGAGACTCATTTTCTGCCAGTATGTTCCCTCAAAGCGGGCGAGGTATGGCGTGAAGCTGTACAAACTTTGTGAGAGTACCTCAGGGTACACTAACAAGTTTCGTGTGTACGAGGGGCGAGATTCCCGTATTCAACCCCCAGAATGTCCCCCCACTCTGGGTGTTAGCGGGAAACTTTTTTGGGACCTTATGCATCCACTGCTAGATAAGGGTTACCACCTATACGTGGATAACTTTTATACTAGTATCCCCTTGTTCCAGTCCCTCGCCGCCAGATCCACGTTTGCTTGTGGGACCGTGCGGCAAAATCAACGCGGCCTCCCTGCCTAACCCCTCCAGGTACCTATCCCCAGGGGTGAGACCCGTGCCCTTACCACTGGAAACCTGCTGCTGGTCAGATATAAGGACAAGAGGGATGTCCTTGTACTGTCCACAATTCATGGTAACGGCATCACCCCTGTCCCTGTGCGAGGTACCGCGGCAACGGTCCTCAAGCCCAATTGTATCGTCGACTACAATCGGTATATGGGAGGAGTTGATCTCTCTGATCAAGTCCTCAAGCCATATAACGCCATGCGCAAAACCAAGGCATGGTACAAAAAAGTTTCGGTCTACTTGGTGCAGGTTGCCATGTACAACTCTTTTGTACTGTTCCAGAGCGCTGACAACACAGGGACATTCCTCCAGTTCTATGAGGCAGTCCTCAAGACCCTGATCTTTTCTGACTGGGAAAGAGCAGGTGGGAGTACCTCGAGAATTGGAGGCGCCCGGATCGTCCCTGGCCAACACTTTCCAGGTGTGGTCCCCCATACTGGAAAGAAGGGACGAACCCAAAAAAAAATGCAGAGTGTGTCGCAGGAGGGGGATACGGAAGGACACCCCCACTTAATGTGACACGTGCCCCAATCATCCGGGCCTCTGCAGTATTGGTTGCTTCAGGGAGTACCACACTTCCATGGAGTTCTAAATTTTTAATCCCCTTCACCAACTTAGCCACTGACTATTCAAAAAAACTATGGTTCTCAGTACTACAAAAAATTTTGTAGAACTAAAAAAAATAAACTTACTAGGTAGCGCAGCGTTGGTAATAATCTCCTCTGTAAATATACCTCATAACCCCCCAGATTAACATGGTAAAACTAAAAAAAACTTTAAAAAAACAAAACAAAAAAAAAAGGTGCAAAAAGAGTGTTTTTTTTATCTGCTAGATGGCCGCTAGCACATTCACAATATCCAGTCCCCATAGCTCTGTGTGCTTTTATTGTGTCAAAAAACCGATTTGATACATATGCAAATTAACCTGAGATGTGTCCTGTCCCTGACTCATCTCGCATACAGGACTTATCTCAGGTTAATTTGCATATGTATCAAATCGGGTTTTTTTACACAATAAAAGCACACAGAGCTATGGGGACTGGATATTGTGAATGTGCTAGCGGTGATCTAGTAACCCATGTCCTCAGCTCTGTATAACTGTAAAAGGCTGCACAGTAGTGAGGGAAAGCATCAAACCATCCTTGTTGTCATATTATTGCTCCGTGCCGATCGCTGTCCTGCCACCCTGGGCAGGCACGGGTGTCACTATTCTCTCCCTGTGTATTGGGACTAGTGCTCAGTGGACTTCTTTTTAGCACTGTGAGAGTTAAGGCTAAATTCACACTTTAGTTCTTTGGTCAGTTATTTTGCCCAGTTATTGTGAGCCAAAAACACATAAAAGGTGCAAATCACATCATTACACCTGATCTCTGTGTAGGCTTCACTACTGGTTTTGGCTCACTGATGGAAATAACTGTTGGAAATAACTGACCAGATAACTAAAGTGTGAACTCAGCCTTAGGGCTCATGCACACGGCCATTTCCCGGCTGTGGCCGTATTGCAGCCTGCATACAGCGGGTCCGCAATACACGGGCACCGGCTGTGTGCACCCGGCATCACGGATGCGAACCCATTCACTTGAATGTGTCCGCAACTCGGGAGATCCGGTGTGGTGCGGAACGGAAGCACGGATCAGAAGCCCACCGAAGCACTACAGAGTGCTTCTGTGTTGTTTTTTGTCTGTGCCTCCGCACCGCAAACAAATAGAACATGTTCTGTGCAGACGGATCACACACCCATTCAAGTCGAATGGGTCTCGATCCGTCCCGGCCGCCGCACGGATGTTGCCCGTGCATTGGGGACAGAGGAGTTGGTCCAGGCAATGAGCCACAAGCTGTTAATTTTGAGATCCTGCTGGATGTGGCCATGCTTGGGACTGCAATGCCTATGGAGAACTGTTGACCAGAGGTGGACCTGGAAACATTTCGAGCAGCTCTGGACCATTTCATGGACAGCGTCTCTACAGTGGGCTAAGGAATCCCCCTAAGCCCTGGTTCAAATGTCCATGCTCAGTTCAAAAAACATGGCCTATGTGTCAACTGCATAGCAGGTCTATTGTACTTGCATCACTATGTTAGTACAGTTCAACAGAACTGACACATGGGCTGTGCTTGCCGGACTGAGCGTGGTCATGTGAATCAAACCTTAGGATACTGCTATGACCAAAGACTGTTAGTGTGCCAATACATGGTGCCCTGACGCATTATATGCTGAGAGTGGAGCTTAGCAGGCTGATGGAGGTGTGACAAGGCCAAGGCCCCTCGTTCTTCAGGCTACCAAATGCCTTTGCCAAGGCTCTGTCTGGTGTATCGGTGAGTAACACAATGAAATTTGACAAGCCTGAACTTACTGCACATTCAATTGGAAATTGTATTTAGTTTGAGCCTCAACTGTGAAAAACAAAAAAACTCTGTAGGCACAGCAGTGCTTTAACAGAACTGCGGGCTCCACATTTGGATGACAGGCTGAACTTTCAGCATTTAGACCCCCTGGAATATTTCAAATTTATGGCCAGAGCCATCGAAATTTACATGTAACCTAAACATTAGGCGCCGATGAAATGTGTATATGGCTGCATGAAAGGACAGCAGATAAACTGCTCTTGATCCATTGCCGTTTTTCTTAAGAAATTTCACTATAATGTTCTTTTATAGTTCATAAGACCTGCAGCACATCTTAAAACTTGCTGATCTCACCTAAATGGGCAACAGCCTATATAAAAACTGGAAATAAAATCAATATTGTTTGTACAGTCAAGTTCAGTTCAAACTCATTAAGGTGATAAATGATTATTTCCAGAATATCGAGAGCTATGTAGAACACTTCAATTTATGGCCATAGCACTTGCCCTTATGCTTCCTCAGTCGTGATTATTACTGCTCTTTTCAAAATGCTGTTAGATTTAACAAAGAAATAGCTGCTTCTACACACTTTTTATAACACCAAATAAAAACCAAACGTAACTGTATAAACTGTATATAACTAATATCACAGGTCATCTAATACAATAGGAAGAATTGTAAGAAATAATCGCAGCTGCGTTATGATAAAACATCACTGGAAAATTATACTGCTCTGTAAAAGGCATATAAACTATTCATTTGCCACTGAACTTCCTTAGGCTACTTTCACACTCGCGTTTGGTGCGGATCCGTCATGGATCTGCACAGACTGATCCGTTCAGATAATACAACCGTCTGCATCTGTTCAGAACGGATCCGTTTGTATTATCTGTAACATAGCCAAAACGGATCCGTCTTGAACACCATTGAAAGTCAATGGAGGACGGATCAGTTTTCTATTGTGTCAGATTGTGTCATTGAAAACGGATCCGTCCCCATTGACTTACATTGTGTGCCAGGACGGATCCGTTTGGCTCAGTTTCGTCAGACGGACACCAAAACGCTGCAAGCAGCGTTTTGGTGTCCGTCTCCAAAGCAGAATGGAGACGGAACGGAGGCAAACTGATGGATTCTGAGCTGATTCTCTATTCAGAATGCATTAGGACAAAACTGATCCGTTTTGGACCGCTTGTGAGAGCCCATGATGGATCTCACAAACGGAAAGCCAAAACTCCAGTGTGAAAGTAGCCTAACTTGTGGGTCAAAATATTTGTGTTGTGGTATTTACTGAATTGAGTTATGGATTCAGTTACAACGGACCATAACGCAATTCCATGACGGAATGCATAACAGAATGCCTTTAGAGGAATTCCGTTATTTATTCTGTCATAATAGTAGTCTATGGCCTGCGGAACAGAGGATCACCATAAGCTGCTGTATTACCAGTGAGTGCTGGTGTAGTGAAGACCGACGAACAGGTCTTTCAGGTTAACGCATGCCTAGGTTTGAGGCATCATGGAAATGTTAGAATTTAGTAACATTTTATTTAGTCAGATTGATGTCAAGATTATATCTGAAGTCACTCATTAAAGAGTTTGTCCGGGCTTTGACTAAAATCCCCCTGTCTTCTAACCCATGGAAGCAAGACAGTTTGTGCAGGACTTACCCCTCTGTTGCACTGCTGATTCGGTCATGTCCACTCGCTTAAGTGACCACCTGGACTGGCTGTTGTCTCTTCCTCTGAGGTTCCGACTGGATGTACCCCTGTGTTTTCCTGTTCAGCAGCATTTACATTATGCAGCTGAACGTGAAAACTCAGGAGCACATCCAGTTGGGTTCACTTTGGAAGAGCCCGCAGCCACTCCAGGCAGTCAGGTGAACACAAAAGAGATTGCGGAATCGGCAGCATGACAGAGGGTAAGTACTACTGAAATGATCTTGCTTGAACAGGTTAGAAGACCGAGGGATTTTAGTAAAAGTCAGGAGAACAACTTAAAAAAACAAACAAGAGAAACATGGAATCACTCCTACCACGCCCTAAAACAGGACCTCAGGCACACAGCTGTTGCCCGTATTGCGGCCCGCAAACAGCCGTGTGCAAGAGGCCTAAGGAAAATAACATTTGGAATCTGGTTGCTTTGTGCAACTAATTTCCTTTTCTTTTGCACCAGTTTTGATAATTCTCCCACAACATTACTAAATAGGAAACAATATGCAACTCAATCAGAATTATACATATAGGAAATTAAGAAACACGGATACTCAATCTAAATGTCCTTGTTGTAGTGAGAACAGCTTTTTTTAATAGGAGAGTTATTTTTTACTGCCCTAACATCATATGCCAAGCAACAGATTGATTACATTTGTCCAAACAAAGTGCTCCTGGATGTATAATCAGCTTGGATCTGTGACTACTTCAAATGAGAATTTATCATCCATCTGGATTAATCATCTGGTCTCAGCCACACAAACCACAGCTGCCCATATTCTGCACTATTAAAGCACAAGTGAATGTCATCTATTATTTAACATAGAAAAGCCAAGGTCTCCAAGGTCCATACGCAGAAAGGTTCTTCACTACTGAAGGATAAACAACCTGTCTTTTTTTTTTTTAAAGGCGAGATAAGGTTAATAAATTAACTACCTGCTCTTAACAAAAATGGTCAAATTATTATTTTTTCATTACTTGCATTTGTATGACAGAGCTTTACATGGTACTATGAATGCACATAAATACCTGCAGTACAGAATATAAACTACCAATAGGATACTTATCTTTTTTATATATTTCCAGATCTTTCAGTTTGTATTGTTTTGGAAGTATTCAATTAAAGGGGTTGTGTCACTTCAGCAAATAGTATTTATTATGTAACATTAGGCACTACTCGTTTCCATGGTTATGACCACCCTGCAATCCAGCAGCAGTGGCCATGCTTGTACACTATAGAAAAAAGGGACAGCCTATGTACTTTTTCCTATAGCGTGCAAGCACAGCCATCACTGCTGGGTTGCAGGGTGGTCGTAACCATGGAAACGAGCAGTGTATAATGTGATGGAAAAATGAAGCCAGCCACCAAAAGGAAGAAATATGGGTAATAATATATTAGCAAGTGCCTTGTATTAAAGAGGACCTTTCATCGGTCCAAACATTGTGAACTAAGTATCATGACATATACAGCAGCGCCCAGGGATCTCACTGCACTTACTATTACCCCTGGGCGCCGCTCCGTTCTCCCGTTATGTCCTCCGGTATGTTCGGGGACTTGGTTCTAGTAGGAGGAGACTGCCCTTGTTCTGCTGGGCGTCTCCTTCTCCTAGGCTGTAGTGCTGGCCAATCGCATCGCAGAGCTCACTGCCTGGGAGAAAAAACCTCCCAGGCTGTGAGCTCTGCGCTGCGATTGGCCAGCGCTACAGCCTAGGAGAAGGAGACGCCCAGCAGAACAAGGGCAGACTCCGCCTACTATAACCAAGTCCCCTAAGTCTCCGCCTACTATAACCAAGTCCCCGAACATACCGGAGGGCATAGCAGGAGAACCGAGCGGCGCCCAGGTATACTAGTAAGTGCAGTGAGATCCCTGGGCGCCGCTGTATAGGTCATGATACTTGGTTCACAATGTTTGGACCGATGAAAGGTCCTCTTTAACTTTCTCTACATGATAAATGCCACTTGCTGAAGTGACAACCCCTTTAAATATATTACTGTACTTTGTAAGGGTCCATTCACACGTCCGTAAGTGTTTTGCGGATCTGCAAAACACGGGCACCGGCATTGTGCATTCCGCAATTTGACCGCACATCGCCGGCACTATAATAGAAAATGCCTAATCTTGTCCGCATTTGCGGACAAGAATAGGACATGTTCTATTTTTTTTTTTTGCAGAAACGGAAGCACGGATGCGGAAGTGCGGATTCGCAAATGTTGATGCGGACAGCAAATTCCGGCCCCATTGAAAATGGATAGGTCTGCACCTGTTCTACAAAATTGCGGAACGGATGCGGACCCATTTTGCGGACGTGTGAATGGACCCTAAATAAGAACTCCAGGAAAAAATGGTTTACCTACAGTGTTTCCCCGAAATTAAGCCCTACCCGAAAATAAGACCTAGCCCTAGCCCTAGGTTTTGGGAGTAGGGCATAAATATAAGCCCTAGATAAATTTTATATTTATGGAAGTGTGGGTGAGTCAGCAGCTCAGGAGCGCTCACTAATGGCTCCTGAGCTGCCAGGGCGGGCGGGCAGGCCTCAGCGCCAGAAATCTCTGCTCTCCCAGCTGATCGGAGGCGGGCAGGAGTTACAGCAACGCAGGCTGCCAGCACTTAGCCTTCAGTGAAGCCGCTATCCCGTGCATACATCGCGGCTGGGGGCTTTACTAAATGCAAAATTATGCCGGCAGCCGCGCTTCCATCTACCGTACGTGTACATCTCTGGGCGGGCTGGACAGCTTCTCTACCCTGTACTGCCGCCAGCCTGCAAGTTCTAACAATGAGGCAGCAGGAGGATGTTATTCTCCTCTCTGCTGCCTGGAGCTGGAGGTGCTGATTGGTGGTGAGCGCGTCCTGCTCCCTCCCCCGCCTCCACCAATCAGCACCCTGTCATCTCTCGCGCTGGATTTCCCAGTTTTTTTGTTCAAGCATAAATATGTGATTGTTGTTCATGGAGCCAAAATAAGCCCTACCCCGATAAGCCCTAACCCTTTTTTCGGAGAAAAAAATAATATAAGACCCTATCTTATTTTCGGAGAAACACAGTATAAGACCCTGTCTTATTTTCAGAGAAACACGGTATATCTTATGGGACTTTCCCGAAAGTGGAGGTGGTAAGCATGGAAAGACGGCGTGACCAGCTACTCCAACAAATTTACCAATTTTCTGGTGCAAATGAAGCCAGGAATCTATGGTAGCTTTGAGCTGATAGATTTCTGTTTCGGTGATGGACTGCAGGAGGATGCGCCTAATTTATAACGAGGCATGCACCTAGTCATTAATTAGACGCATCCTCCGGTGGCGCAGGAGATATCAAGAGTTGTTCAGAAAGCGCCGGTTTTGATAAATAACCCACATACAACTGTTCCTAAGGGCTCATGCATACGGCTGCAGCCATTTTTATTCCACATTTTGCACAACAATGTCCGGCCCCTAAAGGAACTATCCTATCCTTGTCCGTATTATGGACAAGAATAGAACATGTTCTATCATTTTTGCAGACCAGCAGAATGGATTTACGGATACAGACAGCACATGGTGAATGGGTCTGAAGTGAATGGGTCCGCATTCCACCCGCAAAAAATGCGGATCGGATGTGGACTAAAACACCGGACGTGTGCATGAGCCCTAACTCGCACTGCAGATTATCAGTATATTCCTATGTGATGCAGATTCAGCACATCTCACCTGCCTCCTGCTTTTGATAGGTTTCTCCCTGTCAACTCTAACAAGCAGGACGGAGGAGAGACCAGTGTGAAGTGGAATCTCATAGAAATACACCGGAGATTCTGCACACAGAACACACATGGCATAGACAGTTAAACTGACCATACACATTAGATCTATGTCAGTCGAACACCCTGATTTCTGCCAGAAGGGATAAGCTAAATGAAGATGCAATTCTTTGGGTTAATGGAAGCCAGCCACACAGGGGAGAATTTCTGTCTATATTTCTGTCTAGGAGACCATGGTCTGGCCTGGCGGTCAAACTAGGGGTCACATGACAGATAGCTATAATTAAATAATACAGAATGTATAGATGTAACTGAGTTCGGATGAAATTACAATGTTGGAATATTTCTGGTGAGTTAAAATTATCCATCGCATGCAGAAGTGCTTCTTTAAAGTCCTGTTTTATTTAGTAAAAAAATGAGTCAAATGGATTTCTCTACCTCTGAATGAGTCTATGGGGAGGAGACTGTAGACATGTATTGTTATTTGGCACAGCAGTGGTCATATTACTTTATATTGTCAAGCCTACTTTACTACCCCAGGAGTAATTTTTAGAGATGTGCACACACCCCTGTGTTTTTGTCCTAATTTGAGGCTCAGTAATTTTTTTATCTGGAAAGCTGTTTTTTAGCCAAAGATCTTCTACAGTAGATCTCCAACGTACCACATCCTCCAACTTACCTTCACAATCCACTGATGAGCCAGTTCCAAGGTATAAGATCATGGGAGTAGCCAGTAAGCCAGAGACTAAAAACTGACACTCCCGGGCTCTGATGTAAAATCTTTGGGTCCCTGAAATATCTTCTGATTATATAAAGTCATTGGATGCACTTGCTTGGTTGAATCTGCAGAGAGTGAAAGAGAATCCCCTTGGAGAGGTTTCAGTGAGCAGCAGTAGCTAACTCTTATATAAATGTTTGAGAAGTGCTTAAATTCTAGTATCATCTAGTAGCCCTAGAAATTACTAAAGATTTGGTTTTGTAGCCATATTCTGTTATAAATGCATTTGGGTTTGTCAATGTGTTAAGACATAATTTGTAACGTACAGAAGGGGTGGGCGATATTGGCGATATGATATGTGCCACGATATGGATTTTGTGTATATCGCCGCCCCGCGATATGACCACGGAGCGGTAGTGAATGATTGCGCAGAAGCTTCTGGCTCACCGCTCCTTGGCCTCCCGACTCCGCACCACGCTGTACTGTCCACATGGGGCTGATCTGATGGCACTGGCTCACTGCTGGGGGACACATGTCTGATGATGGCAAATGCCATGGGGCGCTGATCTGATGGCACTGTCTCACTGCTGGGGGACATGTCTGATGATGGCAAATGCCGTGGGGCGCTGATCTGATGGCACTGGCTCACTGGGGGACACGTCTTATTCAGACATGTGTCCCCCAGTGAGCCAGTGCCATCAGATCAGCGCCCCATGGCATTTGCCATCATCAGACATGTGTCCCCCAGCAGTGAGCCAGTGCCATCAGATCAGCGCCCCATGGCATTTGCCATCATCAGACAGTCTGATAGATGATGGCAAATGCCATGGGGCTGATGGCACTGGCTCTGGGGGAAATGTCTGATGATGGCAATTGGCAAATGCCATGGGACTGACGCTGACTGATGGCAAATGGCATGGGGCTGACGCTGACTGATGGCAAATGGCATGGGGCTGACGCTGACTGATGGCAAATGGCATGGGGCTGATGAAATTTCTTGCAAAGTATATAAATTTGTATTTTTTGTATACATACAGAAGAAAATAATATATCGCAATATATATCGCATATTGCACATGCTTCAAATTATATTGCAATATAGATTTTAGGCCATATCGCCCACCCCTAACGTACAGTACCAAACCCTATCTTCACTTTGAATAGTCACACTCCACAAAAGGAAATCATAAGGCGTTGAATTCACATACAGTATGTTCTGAAGTGTTTTTCCATGGTGTTTTTATTGTGGGTGTTTTTTTCACCCTTAAGTGACCAGCCTGTTTTGGGCCTGTTTTGAAAATCACCTGGTCATTATCATCCCCTTTTAAGAGCTATAACTTTTTAATTTTTCCGTCTTTGCAGCCGTACAAGAGGTTGTTTTTGCGGGACAAGTTGTAGTTTTTAATGGTACTATTTTGGGGTAAACAAAACTTACTGATTAACTTTTATTAACTCTTTCTGGGAAGGAGATGGGAAAAAATGTCTCAATCTTATTGCAGTAAAGGGGAGGCATAGAAAGTGAAGTAACATCTCAAGACAGAAGGGTCAGACTGAAGATGTACTATATTTATCAAACATCATGGGACATTTAATACATTTCAGTTATATTACGGCAAAGAAGACCCCTGCCAAATTGTCTAAAAATTCTCATCATGACAAACTGCTCACATAGTGCTATTTTTTGCCATTTTTGTAGTCAGTAGTGTGTTTTTTTCAAAAATGCAGTATAATCTGCAGTAGGTATGCCATTTTATCATATGCTTCAAAATGGCAGAAAAAACGTGTACAAAATGCCCTTTAAAAAAAACAAAGCCAGCAAAACACTTGTTAAAAGGTGAGTTTTAAAATGTTGAAAAATGTATGCATGAAGGGGCCCCTAAGGCATACCACTGTATCTGCTTGAGAACAAACATGTGGACTGGTGGTACCAGGTAGACATGACTAACATCCACTGTAAGAGAAGACTCCTTTGATTGAAACTCATTTTTTAACAGTCATCAATGTAATATATTGATGTGGAATGAAGAATAATAAAACCAAGAGGGGGTGATTTAGAGTCATAAACCTAAAAGAGAGGGATTATTAAAAACTACTATTTGCAACTACTTAGCCAATATTGTGCATACCCTAACACACTGTTACTTCCAACATGTGACAATTACCAAGTGTTTCATTAATTTGGAGTTCTACATAATCCTGTAAAATGATAGGTTCATGCAGAAAATGCATGCTATGTCATCCAATTTTTGGTCCTCTCCTGGATCACCAGGGTACATAATATTTTACACATATGAGTTAACAACCAAACACATTCCATTAATACATGGTTTAGGTGTATGGCCACAAATGAAGGTGACAGGGCTCAAAAACGGACTAAAGCCAGGTTTTATTTTTCCATTCTAATCTGTCAAGAACAGAAAAAAAAAAAAATGGATCCTATATTTTGAGCATCCATTGTGCACATTTTGCATCCGTTTGGTCGGCTCAGTCAGAGATCCCTTATTTTTGACAGGAGAATAAGTCCTCCATGCAGGACTTTTCTCCCATCTAAAATAATGGATGCTCAAAATAAAGGATGTTTTTTTTCTTTTTCCTGTTCTTCTGACAGATCAGATTGGAAAACTAAACTGTGATGTTTTTTGTCTGTGGAACCATTCATTTCAATGGGTCCGCAAACCCCCCCCCCCCCCCCCAAAAAAAAAAACGTAAGTCACTCCGTGTGCATTCCGTTTTGGTATGTCCGTTTCACATAAAAATAGAACATGTCCTATTATTGTCCACATAATTTACAAGGATAGGACTGTTCTATTAGGGGCCAGCTATTCGTTCCACAAAATACGGAATGCACACGGACATCATCCGTATTTTTTTTGCATCCGTGTTTTGCGGACTGCAAAATATCAGTACATATGGTCATGTGCATGAGCCCTAACCCTCATCTTTGCCTATATGGGTTCACAGGGTGCATTAAACTATATATTTATTTTTTCACACAAGGGTCAGTGATTTTTTTACATTTTTATTTTTTTATTGTGGGGGTACAAACACACCAGGCACTCCAGAAAAGTTGAAAGCAGGAAAAGCCACACAGAAAAAACGTGCACTAATAAACTCTGCTTTCTAGAGACACATAAGCACTCCCAGTGTCACAAATTATAGCAGTAGCACTTAAATAGCAAATAGTCTGTTCATTGTGATTACCGCATACCACCATTCAGGCTCATTGAATGGGAAGTACGTACAGCTGTAAGCACTGATCTTTTTCTAAAACATGGCATATATAGTACTAAAGGGATGGCCAACCTGCGGCTCCCCCGCTGTTGCAAACCTACAACTCCCAGCATGCCCTGCTGTAGGCTGATAGCTGTAGGCAGTCTGCATGCTGGGAGTTGTAGTTTTGCAACAGCTGGAGGGCCGCAGGTTAGCCATCCCTGTAGTACGCAGTATAGGTATAATGTTGTGAGGATGCGTACAAAGATCACATTGGAACAAGAACACATTACATTGATTTAGGATAAGGCCGTCACTTTTGCCAACCATGAAATATGGCAGTTATAAGCTCATCCATATAACTTGACATAACTACTAAGACCACATGGAGAATGCTAGACAGGACCCCAGAGAGGAGCACATTAAATAGTCTGACCTGTGCAGGTTTCCAATGGCAGAATCAATAGCACAATTAATAATTCAAGGGAAGAAAGTGAAATTTGCATCCACAGTAGTTCACATTTTCAACTGATCGGTATTAGAAAATCTGCCTTAAATTCCACTAATTTTGCATACAACATCCAATCAAACAAAGAAAAACAAAGCCCTGACAGGGTGCAGCCATTATTTTACCTGGTATGAAGCAAACTAGATCATTGCAGGTACAGTCGAGAACAGAGATGACCTATATCCTGGGTGCATAATCTATTAGGTGGCCACTGGCCACACACCTTGGACTGCTGTCAGCTCGTTCAGTCGACAGCTATTCCTTCCATGGATCAGGCATGTTGAGATCCAACATGCCCAATCCTTCTTCCCCGCCTGCCGTCTTGGTAAATTCTGGATGTCCCCAAACACATTAGATGGCTGGCTAGTCATGTAAAAATGTACGATTTTTATGTTAATCTAATGTATTTGAGCCAGCCAGGATATGAGCCAGTTATCATTCCTCCTTTAAAATCAAAATGTATTCCAATGCATCCTACTGGAACAAAGATATTTTCAATAAAAGAGGAGAATATGAAATATGTATTTATAACTATAAATCTACCAAGATATATGCTACAGCACAGCACCACAATACAGTGATTCATGTTGGAAACTGACAAAGACAGTAATTAAAGTACTAGAAAATCTGAAAATATATATTTTGGATATTCATTTAGGAATCCATCAAGCACAACTTTGCAATCTTTAGCAAACTCCAATATAAAATTATATTTTTAAAAATCAATCATATATTGGCACAAATGCAAAAAAAATAAAAATAACACAAATGAGTGTTTGCTGCCCCCTGGTGTTCTTCAATATGAATGGCGATGAAATTAGTCAAAGAAAATAATTATCTGCTTTTTTCTGTGTATAAAAGCTTATCGTTGTATGTTAAAGGGCGTATAACATTTAAAACAAAATCAATAATAATCATCATAGTTCTCAATTCATTTTAAAATTGAAAATCAAACCCTCTCTGTGACCTGAATTTTACTTTTACGGTTTAATGATTATTTCTTTCAGTTTAGGCTTAGACCTGGGTGAACTGAATCCTGCTTTTTAAGTACATGAGAATTGGGAGAAGATACTTGACATTGCTTCCCATGATGGATTATGAAATATCAGAGTAAAGATTTCCTTGTGCAATTGTTCTGTTTCGGTGATGTTTATGAATTGTGTTACAAATGAAGTGCATCTAAATCAAATACATATAGGAGATTTATCAAAACTGGTATAAAGTAGAACAGGCTTAGTTGCCCATAGCAACCAATCAAATTCCACCTTTCATTTTTTTCTAATACTAGTATTATTAATTCTAAACTATGGTTTGTAGAGGGAGTAATTCTTTTATGAGTGTTTATGTCTTTAATGTCATGGGGCACTTATATTAAGACGAGTGTTTTAGACATCGGTCTTAATAAAGCCTCATAGCTGAGGTTCCGCTGAAGTTATGAAGAGGCAGGGGCCTCTCCCCGACATTGGCGCATCCAGCGCCAGTTCTAAATGTAAGATAGCTTCCGAGCTGTCTTACATTTAGACCATTTTGTACGCCTAAAACAGGCGTAGAAACTGATGAATGAGACAGGCCTGCCGGCCCATCCCCTTCCCCGCCCACAATTTTAGATCTGGAGTAAGAGAGCAGAAGTCACAGATAGCCATCTGCGCCTGAAATACGCCTAATATAAGCTTAATTTTAGTATAATAAATGACCCCCATAAGCTTCCAAGGCTCCATATAAATGCACCATCCTTGAGGCAAACTGAGCTTCCTGCCTGATTCCAGGACTGTAGTGGGTCAATAAGTTAGGCTCCAGCCCTGCACAGCTCTGAAACCCTCTGTGTTCTGGGATTATTGTACATTGCAGTTCTTTCATGGTTTTTGCAGCAAAAAACAAAAAAATAACCTAGACATAGATGTATAAAGGTGATGTTGAAAGACCTTTAGAATATTGTCAGAAGCATATCACATGACCATCTGTCGTTAATGGGGTATTCCCATCTTAGACAATGGGAGCATATCACTAGGAAACACCCCCATTGTCTGATATGCGCAGTTCCCAGAGGTGAGCAGAAACTGGACACTGCACAGTACCATTTCTCGTATCTTGTATACTGAGTGAAAATCTCAATATCTGCTTATTCTGTATATTTGTACCCTGCAGAGTACCACTTCTCTTGTATGCTATGTGTAAATCTCAGTATCTGTTCTTATTCTGTATATATATATATGACACTGCACAGTACCACTTCTCTTGTACTGCATACTAGGTGTCATTTTCAGTATCTGCTCTTATTCTGTACTGTATATATGGACACTACACAGTACCATTTCTCCTGTCCTGTATACTGGGTGTATATCAGGGGCTTTGCCAGGTTAAAACATTTGGGGCCTGGGCCCCTGATGTTTTGTCCCAGCAGTAGCTGAAAAGGACCTGCGATGATGTCACAGTCATGTGACCAGTGCAGGAGAGGACGGCTCAGCAGTGAAGAGAAGTCCTGGGAAGAAGCTGTGGTGAGGTCTGCTACAGGAGGAGAGGTAAGTGAAGGGGTAGATTACTCAGTGTGAGAGGCAGAGCAATGTTGGGAGTTGTAGTCATTTAACTGGCACTGTATGTTAGGGCTGAAGGGCGGGAAGTTATTTACATGGGACAGTGGGGTGGAGTGATGTTATTTACATGGGACTGAAAGTTGAGGGAGTGATGTTATTTACATGGGAATGCATGTTGGAGGTGGCTGGGGCAGGGTGATGTTATTTACATGGGACTATATGTTGAAGGCGGCTGTAGGAGGGAGTGATTATTTACATGGGACTGAATGTAGAGGGGTAATGTGATTTGCATGGGACTGCATGTTGGAGGTGGCTGGGGAGGGGGTGATTTTATTTACATGGGACTGTATGTTAAAAGTGACTGGGGGAGGAAGTCATGTTATTTACATGAGACTATGTTGAAGGCGGCTGGGGAGAGGGTAATGTTATTTACGTAGGACTGTATATTGAGGGGAGCAGAGGGATGGTGTGATGGTATTTAAATGGGACTGTATTTTAGAGGGGGCTGTAGATAGAAAGGGATTCTATTTACATTGGACTGTACATTGGAGGGGGCTGGAGAGATGGTGCGGTGGTATTTACATGGCACTCTGGCGGAGAAGGGAAATAATGCTATTTACATGGGACTGTACTGTGGAGGGGCTGAGGAATTATAATTTTTGAGGACAGTAAACAGAGGAATATAACTACAGGGGGCACTATAAATACTGGGAGGGCTTCAGGGCGAGCATTATAACAGTAGGCGGCATTATAAATACTGGGAGGGCTTTAGAGCGAGCATTATAACAGTAGGGGGCATTATAAATACTGGGGGCACGGGGGGGGGGGCATTTTAAATCCAGGAGACATTAGGCCCTTATTACTACTGGGGGCTCTATAGGAGGGACTTATAGATCTGCATTATTTCTACTAAGAGCACTGTGGGGGTCTTATTACTACTGAGGGGTCTGGAGAGAGCTTAATTACCACTGGGGGAACAATAGGGGGCCTTATTTCTACTAAGGGCTCTGTAAGGGCATTATTAATACTGGAGTGCTCTTCAACTAATGGGGGCACTCTTGGGGAGCATTATCACAGTTGGGGGCACTGTAGACGGCAGTATTACTAATGAGGGCATTCTAGAAGGGAATTACTATTGGTGGGACTATGAGGAGCACTATTACTATGGGGGGCACTTATTTTTCTTCAGGATAGTATTTGGGGGTACAGAAAAATGAGGAAGCTAAGATGTCTGCGTGTCACACTCTGTAGAGATGAGGCACGGCTGAGAGAAGTTGTCCGGACGGAATAGAGAAGATGATGACAGAGAAGATCTACATCAGAGGAGACGTCACCTGGGAGGAACTGGATGTGAGGTACGTGCTGCTGTATAGCTATAGTGGCCTAAGGGGTCGGTTAGCCCGACTTAGAGAATTGGGCCATATGCATTGGGGCTTGGGCCCGGATCTTTTGAGACCCTAGCAACGCCCCTGGTGTATATCTCAGAATTTTTTCTTATTCTTTATATATAGACACTGCACTGTATGATAGCCAACTAGATATAAATGTAATCTTTCTGCGATGTGCCTACTCAGTGTATTTGGAGTTTTGTATCAGAATAATGGAACTCAGGCCGATTTGCTTTGATTACTGCTTTGCACACTCTTGGCATTCTCTTGATGAGCTTCAAGAGGTAGTCCCCTGAAATGAAAATAAAACTCTTTGAATGAGAAGGTGTGTCCAAACTTTTGGTCTGTACTGTGTGTGTATGTATGTATGTATATATATATATATATATATATATATATATATTATTTTTTTTTATTTATTTATTTTGACCAGGTTACTGGTAGATTAAAAAAGAAAAATGGTGTTGAAAAGGTTTACATTACAAATTTGACGTAGTGGAATAATTAGGATTAGTCTTTTCTGGGAGAAAAAGAAAGGTGAAACAGTTGGCAGATAGTCTAGAAGTCTGGATGCTAAAGAGGAATAACTAAGACCAGACAGGTTCAATAGATTTGAGCATTATTGAAAATTGTAATAAAACCCATAAGAGTTAAGGAACTAGACCCAGAAACACTAGATGGTGTGAAAATTCTGCAGATGTCCACCAGGTCAGTTATCTCCTGTAGTGCGCCATATCAGACACAAAAGAATTCATCTTGTTTACAGCTGGTGCTAAAGCCGAAAAAAAGGGTGAACCCATGAGATATTCAGCTGTTCATACTCTGGAGATACTTCCACTGCCAAAACCACTGGTGCCACTTCCAAAATCCAGCTGGCAATTAGCCGTTTCCCCAGCACCACCTTTCTCCAGCTGTCCTGTCCCATGAACCATTATAATTTGACTTTGTTCTAATGTCTCTTGTCTCCGACATGTCAAAATGAGCTGAGCCTGGGAGCACGCACTGCTGGAGTCTCTGGGACCAGTGGAAAGTCAAACAAATGCTATTCAAAGCTCTAAAACATAGCTAGTGCTTTTGTTCCTTGAACATTTCACAGTGCTTTAGATGAGCCTTCCAGACTGTGACTGCATGTAAAAAAAATTGGAATTACTGACACTGGCAATCACATATCACACTGCATGTTATTGCCTCTCCCATGGACCACATTAACTTGCATTAGTGTACGTACTGCAATGCAACACAAACAAAAAAAATTTTTGTAAATGTACACAAACTGTTTCTTGTAGTCACAAAAAGTATATAAAGTAGATTAGAACTGCTGCATATATACTGTAAGCAATAACAACATACTTTATAACCTGACCATAAGACACAACAAGGTTTTAGAGGAGAATAATAATGTATTTTTCATGAGACGCCCCGTCTTCATCAGACCTCAGATCAGACCTCCAATCTTCATCAGACCCCCAATGTTAATCAGACCTCAGATTTGACCTCCAAAGGTATATCAGACCTCAGATCAGACCCCCAATGTTAATCAGACCTCATATCAGACCCCCAATGTTAATCAGACCTCAGATCTGACCCCCAATGTTAATCAGACCTCTGATCAGACCCCCAATGTTAAACCAAACAACTTATCTCCCCTGTTCTGGATGGCATCGCCACTCAGGTGATCCAGCATGCTCTTCCTGCAGAGCTGCACTGAGACCTGACCATGTACAGCGTCAGGTCAAAGTGCGCGATTACGTGCACTACATCCTAACATGGCACAGCAGGCGCCCGGCAGAAGACCAGGGAGCGGAGAGTAATACTAGTGCTAATAACGCTACACTCACCAGTCCCCGCACCTCCTGTGTACTAATGAGCGATTCCATAATGGAAGCGCTCATTAGTATTCACTTTATAAGACGCACTGCCATTTTTCTCCCACTATTGTGGGGGAAAAAGTGCATTTTATTGAGCGAAAAGTAGGGTACTAGCTATATTTACAAAATCATTTCTGTATGTTCAAAGTGAATGCCATCTAATTATTGTTCTAAAGTTCTACACACAAATGAGCCTTTATTCACAGGTCTGTGTCTGTCTTGCAGATGCAAAGTTTAGGTATTTTGTTTGTTTGCTTGTTTGTTTGTTTTTGAACCATGATTAATGCTCTTTTTGCATCTGCAAAAAAACTGATAACTTTATTTTCTTTACATTTTACTATACAATGGATTAGGGAAAACAGACAGATATAAGATGGCATTCGCATTGGTCTGTGGTTTTCATTGACCAATAGACTTGAAGGGGCGTCCTTGGTCCACAAAACAGACCAAGCTAGGGCATGTCTCCGTAAACACATGAAAATAAATGGATCTATGTGCTGTCCATGTAGAACATCCATGATTCAGTAAAGTATGAATAAGCCCTTACTCAAAACACTGCCAACAGCTTCCTATTGATTCCAACGGTAAATACATGCCTTATGCCCACGTCCAATATATTTTTATGCAGATGTAATTACTTCAGAAATAGCATGTCACTTCTTTGAAGTGTATTTTAATGGGAAAAATGTAAAGTCTGCCTCTGAGTTTTTCTAAGGTGTTTTCAGAGACAAATCTCTATTTTGATCTGACACTGATTTTCCAGCCCCATTTTTTCACCATAAGAACATACGTAGCCTTAACCTGCAAAGCTCCTGGAGCAGGCCTGTAGAACTGTGATGTAGAGTACACTGCATTTTTTCCATGGGGAATTACTGTAAGTGAGAGAGAAGGTAAAGAAGGTATATTTAATCCCTTAATGCAGGGCTTGACAAATTTCCTTGGAATCTAGGAGCCAGCTAAAAATGTTAGGAGCCGTTTTTTTTTTACCTTATAAAGCCTTATTTTCAGCGACAAAAATAACACCTCTTAAATTAACATATAAAGAAGTCTAAAACCAAACAACATGGGCATTGTTTATCAGTGTATTGTGATGTCACTGTGTGCAGCATCTCTTCATTGTTTATCAGTGTACTGTGACGTCACTGTATGTATAATCCCTGCGCTGCGACGTCACTGTGTGTATAATCCCTGCGCTGTGACGTCAGTGTGTGTATAATCCCTGTGCTGCAGCTGACAGAATTTAGATCACTTCCCCAGGATGTTTGGTCCGGGCTCATTATTCATCTCATAGTTCTTCTCTTGTAAACTTATTTTGTGACTGGATAAAACTGAAGCAGGGCTGGGTTTGAAAAGAAATGTCCCTCGTTGCCGCCTGTATCCGCCGTCACTGCGGGATCACTGCCCTTCTGCTGTCCCGGATTATTTGTCCTGTCCGGGGGATAATGGAGTCGCTGTTGTCGGCGTCTCCAGGGCCGTCCTTGTGCTCCCTCCGCTGTGGACCAGCACTGAGTCCAGGCCGGGATTTGGTTCCAGCTCTTGCCGGATCTACATCCCGTGCTGTGATGGGGTGGGGTGGGGCTGCGGTCCTGTTTGTCGGAGAGATCTCGGAGCACACCACAATAACCGGACTTCTCTGACACCCTGATAATGCTCCCCAATAACTTCCCCTCTCTATTACACCCCTATAGTGCACCCCAGTAACTGGACTTCTTCAACCCTTTAATGCACCCCAATAACTTTCCCTCTCTATTAGACCCTATTAATGCACCCCAATAACTGGACTTCTCTACTGCACCCCTATAATATTCTCAACCTGTACTTTTTACCTCCCCCTCACCATGAGTCTAAACTTTCAGACTTCTTCATGACACCCTGGGAGTTGTTGTGCACCCCCGGGTCTCGGTGCACCCTTTACCCCCCTCCTGCACCCCCGGGTCTCGGTGCACCCTTCACCCACCTCCTGCACCCCCGGGTCTCGGTGCACCCTTCACCTCCCTCCCGCACCCCACTTCTTCCTCGGTGACTCATGTCAGAACTTCTCACAACTCCAGGCTCTCGCTCTGCCCCTCCCTGGGAAGTTGTGTAAGTTCTCCCCCATCCACAGCAGAGTCCCCGTTCTTACTTGCAATCAGGCTGCCGCTGGCCGGTCCCGGGCTGAGCTGCTGGGAGCTCCGCTCTCTCACACTCTGAGCCCGGGCAGCGTGCAGCTAACTCTTATCTGCGGGAAGTCACCCACTAAAAATAAACATGATGTCACTCCGGAGGGGCTCCTCTCCGGGAAACGCTGGAAGAGTCTTCGTACAGGAAAACGGAAACCCTGCCGTAGTCACCTGCATGAGGCGTGCGGTGGAGAGCGCCTAGCAGGCAGGTGAGCGCTGCCACGTACATGTCGTGTCACTCCGCGGCCAGCTGACACTGACAGCCAGCGGGGAGAGGGAGTGATGTCACTCGGCCTAACCCGTCATGTGCACCGCCTGTCACATTGTTAGCCTCGTGGTCTTAACCCTCCAGTGGCTGCGCCCGGCTGCTGGTGTGCTGGGCCTATTTTCAAGCAGGGGCAAATACCCAGCCCTGCCTTAATGACTGGGCCATTTTTTGCAGGCTCCATGAAATGAATGGATCTGCATCAGATCCAAAAATACGGTCGTGTGAATGGGGCCTTACTGAGAGGTTTTTCCCTTTCAGCTTTATAAGCAGAATCCAGGGGAGGGCAGTGTGAAGCCGCATCTCATAGAATACAAGGGCTCTTTACACAGCACACATAGATAGCAGAGACAGGCAGTTTGAGATGGGTATTTACAACTCAACAGCTACACATTGTGGGAACTCACCTACTAAATCACAAGGGTTGAGCATAAAGAGGAACCAGGGGGGTAGAACTTGTTGGTGAGAGGGAGTATCTGAGAGCTGCCAGGAGGGATTTGACAGATGATGATGTAGTTCACAGAAAGTCAGCAGCACATTGTAGACTTACCGTATTTTTCACTCCATAAGATGCACCCCCCCAAAGTTTTTGAAAATGGCAGTGCGTCTTAAGGAGCGAATACTAGTGAGCACATCCATAATGGTACACAGTAGGACCAGATACCTTCTTGTCATCAGAAAATGACCTATTGTTTAAATCACGTTTTTAAGTTAAGCACGTTTTGAAATAATTTTTGGTGATGTTATTTTTAATTTTCCATGTCACTATATTTAAAAGAACCATAAAATTCTGCAGTTTTCACACTGACCACTAGGCCTAATAGGTGCCACTTCTTAGTCTGTACAGATCATTTTACTGCAGTTACCTGCTTATCATCACAGGCAGGTTTAGAACGACAAATAGCTCATCTGTGTATAGATAATGGAGGATCCTCTTTTCACAATACCTGTTAAAGCATATCTACTCCTTGCTTGTAAAATAACTCTCCCATAGAAGACAGTGAGGTCCCCTCCAGACCATTGTGTCTACGGCCCATGTAGCGGCTGTAAAGCAATTCTTTAAATGATTTCTAAATGATGTTACGAACAGCGCAGGCAAAATAGCAGCCCCCATAATCAAGTTTAGGGAATAGAATTACTATCTGGTTTTAACTGGTAGGGGAAAAAAACGGTGACATTTCCTTTAAAGCCATTGCTTGCATTCAATGAAAATTATAATACAACTGTGAAAAACAATAATCATTACTCAAATCGTGCAATTAATTTAATGCAAATAAAATACATTTTATTTTCTAGTATGTAACCGGTGGAACATTTGGAGATTATTGAAAAGGAAAATTACACCATTACAAATACTCACAGTAAAGCCAAGCTTTTTATAGTCCCTGGTGTACATAGACTTCCGTTTTTCAATGCTACCACCAAGGTTGTTTTGGTCTGGTTCTACATCAAATGCAATCCTACGTAGTTCAAATATAATATCCCTCTGGGCCTGGACAGACAGAACATGACAGCAATGTCATAAAAATACATTTCAGTAGAGGCTATAGTATGTCTTTTGCAATCAATAACATTTAGACCTGAAGGAATAACAGCACCAATAAATGATTTAACAATCAAGACATAGTTCAGCAACTTTGCTAAGATTTACTAAACCACGCCATAAAGTGATCAAATATTGTGAACAATTCTATAAAAGATTTTGTCGTAAAAATTATTTTAAAAAACTTTTGAGATTTTGAGAATATAAATTTTGAAATGGCTGCATCTCGCAATTCACCTCCTTTCGATAAATGTATGCCCAGGGAGAACTTACTGCCTGAACAGCTGGTTCAGCTGCCTAGGGTCCCAAATTTGAGGAGGGCACAGGGAGATGAAGATGCAGTTTTATTGAAAGTAAAAAAAAAAAAAATCTTGTAGTGTTGTGTCACTTGATAGTGTAAATGTGCCATGCAAAAGTTTACTGGTGCTATCCTGAGAACACATTACAGTCTAGCTTGCTACTAGGAGCTGTGAGAATATATGTAGGAGTCTAGTCTGCGGTTTGAATATTTTTTTTCTTTAGTCTGAGGTCTGAATTTTGGGCTCTGGTCTGGAGACTGGCTCATTTTTGGATTCTGGTCTGGGGTCTGAATTAACTTAGGAATGTATTCTCCAGTCTAATTTAATTTAGATGCCTAACCTAGGGTCTGCTTCGGGGGAAGGACTAGTTTTGGGATGAGGTCTGTGGTCTGAAATAATTTAGGGGTTTTGCCTGAATTTATTTGGTAAAAAAACTACTATAGGGCCCAGAATGTTCTAGTTAAGCCCCTAGTTTTATCTGTAGCCGCATCCTTGGGTACTATTACTTTTGCAGTACAGTATATCACTATTATTCACTAGGTACAGCAATATGACATATGAGGCACTGCAGGCACAGTATTGGTGGTAGCAGCAGGACGGCGGTGTTACATGATGGTGTGTGGTTGCGTTGTTGCAGAGCTGGAAATGGGCTGCAAAAAAAAGGGAGGCAATAATGTCTGGACAGGATGAACACCTGAGAGTCACACCTACTGTCCATGACTGCATCTGATCAGCACTGTATCTCTTGTATAATCTGTGGCACAATAATACTCCAAAGACCCGTGTAAAACTGATATGGCCACTGTATGGCAATGTCACTGGTCATATTAATGTTGACGGTGTGGCTTAAAGAGGACCTTTCACCGATTCTTGCCCTATGAACTAAGTATACAGACATGTGGAGCGGCGCCTGGGGATCTCTCTGCACTTACTATTATCCCCGGGCGCCGCTCCGTTCTCCTGCTATGCCCTCCGGTATCTCCGTTCCCTAAGTTATGGTAGGCGGAGTCTGCCCTAGCGCTGGCCAATCGCATTGCAGAGCTCACAGCCTGGGAGAAAATAACCTCCCAGGCTGTGAGCTCTGCGCTGCGATTGGCCAGCGCTAGGGCAGACTCCGCCTACCATAACTTAGGGACTGGTATCTCCGCCTACTATAACTTAGTGAGCGGAGATACCGGAGGACATAGCAGGAGAACGGAGCGGCGCCCGGGGATAATAGTAAGTGCAGTGAGATCCCCGAGCGCCGCTCTACATATCTGTATAGTTAGTTGATAGGGTAAGAATCGGTAAAAGGTCCTCTTTAAATATTTGACAAGAGTGACAATAATTAGATGTTTATTACGTGATCTGTTTATTTCTTTGTAATTAAATGTGCTTTTAATATGTGTTTTTTTAGCTATTTTACTAGCAAGAAAGGTAGTTCTGAATTGATTCTACAGTCGTGGCCAAAAGTTTTGAGAATTACATAAATATTGAAAATTGGAAAAGTTGCTGCTTAAGTTTTTATAATAGCAATTTGCATATACTCCAGAATGTTATGAAGAGTGATCAGATGAATTGCATAGTCCTTCTTTGCCATGGAAATTAACTTAATCCCAAAAAAGACTTTCCACTGCATTTCATTGCTGTCATTAAAGGACCTGCTGAGATCATTTCAGTAATCGTCTTGTTAACTCAGGTGAGAATGTTGACAAGCACAAGGCTGGAGATCATTATGTCAGGCTGATTGGGTTAAAATGGCAGACTTGACATGTTAAAAGGAGGGTGATGCTTGAAATCATTGTTCTTCCATTGTTAACCATGGTGACCTGCAAAGAAACGCGTGCAGCCATCATTGCGTTGCATAAAAATGGCTTCACAGGCAAGGATATTGTGGCTACTAAGATTGCATCTCAATCAACAATTTATAGGATCATCAAGAACTTCAAGGAAAGAGGTTCAATTCTTGTTAAGAAGGCTTCAGGGCGTCCAAGAAAGTCCAGCAAGCACCAGGATCGTCTCCTAAAGAGGATTCATCTGCGGGATCGGAGTGCCACCAGTGCAGAGCTTGCTCAGGAATGGCAGCAGGCAGGTGTGAGCGCATCTGCACGCACAGCGAGGCAAAGACTTTTGGAAGATGGCCTGGTGTCCAGAAGGGCAGCAAAGAAGCCACTTCTCTCCAAATAAAAAATCAGGGACAGATTGATCTTCTGCAGAAAGTATGGTGAATAGACTGCTGAGGATTGAGTCATATTCTTCGATGAAGCCTCTTTCCGATTGTTTGGGGCATCTGGAAAAAGGCTTGTCCGGAGAAGAAAAGGTGAGCGCCATCATCAGTCCTGTGTCATGCCAACAGTAAAGCGTCCAGAGACCATTCATGTGTGGGGTTGCTTCTCATCCAAGGGAGTGGGCTCACTCACAATTTTGCCCCAAAACACAGCCATGAATAAAGAATGGTACCAAAATACCCTCCAACAGCAACTTCTTCCAACAATCCAACAACAGTTTGGTGAATAACAATGCATTTTCCAGCACGATGGAGCACCGTGCCATAAGGCAAAAGTGATAACTAAGTGGCTCGGGGACCAAAACGTTGACATTTTGGGTCCATGGCCTGGAAACTCCCCAGATCTTAATCCCATTGAGAACTTGTGGTCAATCCTCAAGAGGCGGGTGGACAAACAAAAACCCACTAATTATGACAAACTCCAAGAAGTGATTATGAAAGAATGGGTTGCTATCAGTCAGGAATTGGCCCAGAAGTTGATTGAGAGCATGCCCAGTCGAATTGCAGAGGTCCTGAAAAAGAAGAGCCAACACTGCAAATACTGACTCTTTGCATAAATGTCATGTAATTGTCGATAAAAGCCTTTGAAACGCATGAAGTGCGTGTAATTATATTTCACTACATCACAGATACAACTGAAACAAAGATCTAAAAGCAGTTTAGCAGCAAACTTTGTGAAAACTAATATTTGTGTCATTCTCAAAACTTTTGGCCACGACTGTACATGGTGGGGAAGGAGGGGAGCAATTTAACAAATGCGATGTGAGCTGCTGTATGCAACTCATGCATTGGAATTTCAGCATGGAAAACTTCTGATGCAATTCTTGAACATCTACTGAAATTATATATAAAGCCTCATTCACAAGTCAGTGTTTTGGTCAGTGGTTTCCATCAGTGACTGTGAGCCAAAACCAGGATTGGAGCCTCCACAGACAAGGTATAAAGGGAAAGATCTGCACCTGTTCTGTGTTTACTTTCAAATCTCCAAATCTACTTTTTGACTCCCGAACCTCTCCACTAAGAATGCTACATTCAACAGTGTACTTTCACGGTGGACCATCAAAGTCTGGCAGCCCCGCCCCGGTTTGGATACACTAGCTTCTCTGGTGAGTCTCCTCCACGCATGATTACTATTTGTTCTTTATGGTCAGCAGTCTGCAAGATGTTATGGTTCCACTTGGGCTTTACATGTCTTTGTTATATCTGTATGTCTGACTGCTTGTGCCATCTCTAGTAGTGATTCTATTGTCCTACACAGAGATATTGATTGTATATAACATAGGAGACTCTGCCACATGTTAAAGAGCTTTATTAGTGTCGCTTATTAGGTCATCATTTATAGCGCAGTGCACCACTGGGATGGTGGTTTTTCCTGCTGCTACTTCTTTGTAAATATAACGTCTTTTATGTATCAAATTATGTTATTTAATAAAGTACATATTTTTTGCATCTGTACCTGTGGGCTTCGCTATTTGTAGGTCGTTGTTTTGTTATAGGAGCTGGTACTCTTTTGTATTTTCTTTTTAATTCAGATAATATTGTCAGAGTGACAATATTCACATGGAGATTCCTCCTATGAGAATTGGAGATGTGTAATGCAGATAGCACAAGGCCCTCCACTAATAGTAGAATATTATTTCTTCCCCCGGGGTGTCGGCACTACAAGCTCTAGTTGTAAACCATCAAACAGCACTGTTTCTCATAAGCGCATATAAACACAATGCATCCCAAGCAAGCATCCATGCAAACTGTGAACTGTACCATAACTCCATTTTGGTTGCTATACTAATAACGTCGACATTCACACCACTCTAGCAATTTCCACAGTACCCTCCCCCCGCTCATGTTCCTGGCCCATATCTATTCTCCTCAATCAGTGCATTTACACAGAGCGCAACAGTCCTCTTGTGAGCGCCAACCAAGGTCTACAACATCTAGAATTATCGATCCAGGCTCCCCATATTGCCTCAAATTTAGATAGACTATTTCTTTTTTGGTATACTCCTCTCTCCAGGCGAACCACTACATTCAGTCTGCTTACATATTCCGAGATATCCGGAGGTATCGGTTGTATCCATTTTGCCGCTAACGTTTTACGTGCCTGGTATAACATTCTATTTATTCCAGTAGTTACCACTGATTGTAAATTATCCTCTGGTATTATACCCAATAAGCACAACTTAGGGTCAGGAGCAAAATGGGCACTATATACCTTGTTTACTAAGTGTACCACCGCTTTCCAATATGCGGTCAATAAGGGACATGTCCAAATCATATGGAACAAGTCTGCCTCAGCATTCCTACAGTTAGGACATTCCGGACTGTCTCTATAGCCAACTTTGAATAGAAACACTGGGGTCTTATAGACTCTATGGATTAAAAATAGGTGAGATAGACGCGCCGCCTCACTGAGGGATAAATTTGGGGTGAGGTCTAATACCTCCTCCCATTGCGCATCTGTAATGCAACCCACATCTCTTTCCCAGTGTTGTCTAATGTTAAGAGGATATTTTTTTAAAAAGTATTCGAAGCAAGGCGTGATATACCGTGGAAATTGCTCCCTTTACCGGCCCTGCACTAACCGTTGTGTTCAGCAGCTGACTAGATTCAAACGTCACCGTAGCTATTTTGGACTGAGCTTCCAAAGCATGTCTGAGCTGCAGATATTTATAAAACGGTGTGGAAGGTAAGCTAAATTCAGAACATAGCTGCTGGTACTGCTTTAGGATTCCATTTGAGTAGATATGGCCTAAATTCCAAATCCCTTTATTTTCCCATTGCAAATACCCATTTAAGCCAACCAGTTCATGGAGCGCCGGGTTGTTCCATAAAGGCGAAATATTGACCAAACCTGATATTCCTACAATATCCTTTGCCTTAGCCCAAACCTTCCTCATAAGTTGTAAAGTTGGAATACGCCCAGCTTCTCTCTTTTGTATTTTCTAGTTGTTGACCCCCTCTACTTTGACGCGACATGTGTTGTATGGACTCATTGTAGTTTTGGCATGGGGGCCAACGTTGGTCTTATATCGGTATTAACTTGACCACTGGAGTAGGTTGGTAGGTTCACACAGCTGTTTGTTCCATTCAGATTTTGCCAGTTAATCCATGCAGAAACTGTCTCCCATTGTTTTCAATAGGAAAGCCACACCATAGAATAAAAAATTGCGCAGTCACTTTTTTGGCAGCTGACCACGACATGGATTAGCCTCAATGAATGGGACTAAATCCATAGGGGAATTCACTGTCAGCCTCAGATTTCAACCTTGGATTCCAAAGCAAATACACTGTGGACTTTCCCCAATGTGTAATTTTTACCAGGAGAACATACACTTCTAAAAGTGTTAATGCCATCTGTAGTGGTCTGTCTGTCTAAGCAAAAAAGAAAATCTGGTACACAAGCCATATTTTTTGCCATCATTTTAAACCAAAACTAGTACCCAATGTTCTTATACAAAGTAGTGAGATCTATTAATAAATTTGTCATTTGAAGAGGATTTTGTGGCAGATTCTGCAACAAACTCCTCAGCAAATTTTCTAACATTCTGCACCTGAGGCAAGTAAATAGTGAATTTTATTCCAGTCACATGCAGCATAAAAAAAAAAAATAATAATCATAGATTCTTGTTTGCACTGAGGAAAATAAATCTGTGAGAAGAATGGGCATGTGGTTCAGGCCCATGGAATGAGACAAATCTCTGTGCAAATTTTCTATCAGCAAAATCAACCTCTGAATCCATAACGTGAACATTAGCACCAGAAAAGGTGCATCTAAAAAGATAGCAGGTTCCCATCCAGCAGAGGTCACCTTGCCATGGTGGATGGGCACAAAAAAAAAAACAACTCACATTTATTTATATAGCCAGTATAGCATTAATTTATATATTTTGTGATCATGTATGTTGTGCATACAAAGTGCTGTTGCATTACATTTGATTTAGTATTTTTAGCCATGGTGATGCACACCTGCGTCTTAGATGTGCTGACTAGCTACAGAGCTGAAACCTGCTCTCCCTGTATTCACTAGTGGCTTTCTAGCAACAGAAAAAGGTAGTATACAGAGTGGAATGGGCTCGCCCTGAATTCACTGGAGGCTGACTGGCACCAGAAAAGGTAGCATTTAGCAGAGGTCACCTTGCCGTGGTGGATCGGCACAAATAATTTTGATCGAAATTTGTTAAGAACCTCACATTCATTTATATAGTCAGTATAGCATTAGTATGTATTTTGTCATGCAGAGTTCCGCTGCATTGCATTTGATTTAGCATGTTTAGCCATGGTGATGTGCACCTGCATTTTAGGATGTGCTGACTAACTACAGAGATGAAACTGCTCTCCCTGTATTCATTGGAGGCTTGCTAGCAACGTGAAAGGTAGCAGGTTAACATATCCTTAGTGTTGCTCATAACAACTGATCAGATTCCAGCTTTAATTTTTAAAAGAACTGTCTTGAGAGAGAAAGAAGATACCTCACCCGGTGCTCTGGGCAACACACTCACATTCCAGACACTTGTTAGAATTGCGTTTTGTTTTTTTTTAAGCACAAAGCCATTATCTAGTCCTCAGATCACAAAAGACACACTGCATATATTCGTTCCTTATTGATAGTGGACATAGATAAAATACTTACTTGGTCTTGGGGATCCATTTTCGTCATCATTCTATCTTCCAGTAAATTGAAGGTCAATACTTGAAGCACATACAACTGGTGAGCCATCTCATTATTAATAGCATTCTGTGCTCTGATTACATGCTGGAAAGAATAATGAAAATACATAAGGAAAAAGAATAAGGACAATAATGTTCTATATGTAAAGATATTCACTGCACTCTGTCCTATATTCTGCTGATGTATAATGTCCATCAAGTAGAAGGCCACATCAATTCAAGTGCTCTTCCTTGGCTGGGGGTCTACTCCTTCCAAAGGTATGAAAAATAAAATCTCAGTATTAGGCCTCATGCACACAACTGTTCCGTTACTGCAGTCCACAAACCACGGATCCGCAAAATGCAGACACTTTCTTTGTCCAATCCGCATTTTTCTACTTCTATTACTAAAAAATTACTATTCTTGTCCGTAATACAGACAAGAGTAGGCTATGTTCTATAATTAGCAAAACAGGCACACAGATGCGGACACACAGGTGACGTCCGTGTGTTGTCCTTTTTATTTTTTTGCGGACCCAAAATACAAATTAGACACAGATATAAAATATAATCGTGTGCACGAGGCCTTATACGGTTATAATGTTTTTCCTATATTACATATGTGGGAATTTCAATTTAAAGTAATCCCCGGACAGGATACGTTACATAAAATGTGTTGCCGTTTAAAGTGAACCTGTCACAGACAAAATGCCGTGCAATCTACAGGTAAGATGTTACACTGATTTATAGTGTAGTGGGAAAAGATTAATCATAACATTTAATTTATTCATTGAAATCTCTGCTCATTCCGAATTTATAGTCTTGTGGATGGTCCTTTCAGTAACTGACTATGTACACTCATACAGGAAAGGCTTCTAGTAACTTAGGTTTATTGCCCACTGGACTTCCAAAGAGTAGGGAAGGGGTATTCCCATCTTAGACAATGGGGGCATATTGCTAGGATATGCCCCCATTGTCTGATAGGTGCGGGTCCCACCGCTGGGACCCGCACCTATATCGAGAACGATGCGGGGAGCGATGTGGCCGGAGGACCCCAGATTTCCCGGGGTCCATCCACTACCAAGCGCTAATCCCTGACTCTCCCATAGAAGTGAATGGGAGCGTGCCGCGCATGCACGGCCTATGCTCCCATTCATTTCTATGGGGCAGACAGCAATAGCCGAGCCAGCGCTCAGCTATTGTCGGTGGCCCCATAGAAATTAATAGAGGGTGGCTGCGCATGCGCAGTGCGCTCTCCTTCGCTTTCTGGGCTCCGTTCTCAATATAGGTGCGGGTCCCAGTGGTGCGACCTGCACCTATAAGACAATGGGGGCATATCCTAGCAATATGCCCCCATTGTCTGAGATGAGAAAAACCCTTTAATAAAATAATTCGGGCCAGAAAACTACATATTAATCTGCTCAGCTCCTCCTGCTCTAGAACATGCTGCTGCATTTAATTTTTATACAGTTATGTTCGTTTAAAAAAAAACCTTTCTATTCTATTTCTAATTACAGCAAAAGTCCATGCAAAACTACCACTTGTTTTTACTTTTTTCAATACAGCCCAATTTGCATGGCTTGGACAATCCTTACCTATGCAAAAAAATCTGTCGATAATGAACCAGTTGCTGGGAGTCCTGCTGATGTTACCTCCTGTCATCACCAGCAAAGCAGCCAGTGAGTGGGAAAATAAAGTATTTCACGGCATAAGGCTACATTCACACGACCGTATGTGTTTTGCGGTCTGCAAATTGCGGACCCGCAAAAAAAAACCAATGACTTTCCGTATGGCATCCATTTTTTTTTTGCGGATCCATTGTAACAATGCCTATCCTCGCCAACAAAACGGACAAGAATAGGACATGTTCTTTTTTGCGGGGCTACGGAACACACATAAGGATGCGGATAGCATACGGTGTGCTGTCCTCATTTTTTGCAGACCCATTGAAATGAATGGGTCCACATCCTATCCACAAAAAAAAACGGAACGGATACGGAAACAAAATACGTTCGTGTGAATGTAGCCTAAATCAAAGGATAGTCTGTGTAAAGTAAGGATCACCTGGGTCCTCCAGAGGGACAGGTGGTCACTGCAGCACCTCTTTGCCATGGTTAAAAGCGGAGCCAAAAAGAGGAGACCTCTCTTCATTCTATCCTTATTCCCTAATTTGATATAAGAAAAGGGGGCATCTAAAGCAGTATAAATACTTACTGTAAGAATTATAGAGCGTAGCTGCTTCTGTGTTAATATGTTGGCCATCTCCTGTTTAGAAAAAAGGTATAAATATTTTATTTAGGCCGATTTTACACATATGTTTTTAGTGGTGTTTTTGGCACCTGCATTTTTTTCAGCAGTTTTTGTTGTAAAAGTACCAGTTCTTGAAGTTAGCTGAATGTTTATAGGAAATATGAAATGCCGGACAAACAAGCAGTTTTTTTGCTACTAGCAGTTTTGGTAATTTTTGTTTTTTTAATACAGCATGCTGTATCTCGACATTTTTTCAAGCACTTTGATAACACATATTCTATAGGTGAAAAAGACTATTTAAAAAATGCAAGTAGTGAAACATACATTTGCAAAAGACTTCAGAAAACCCACCAGAAAAAGCATAGCAAAAACCTCCCTAGCATCACCCGCGATGCTAAGGAGTCTCGTCCCCATGGTGGCCTGCTATGGGCTGCCCCCCGTCGCAGAATATTTTCATCCGCGCAATAGGGACATGCAGAGACGGCCGTGCGGGGATCACGAGCGACGTGGGTGCCGGGGTAAGTATAATCTATATCAAGGGCCCGGGCTTTGGGGGGCATGTTTTACACTTTGGATAACCCCTTTAAGTCACCTATATTATAGGATAGTACAGAAACAAGCTATTAGAATACAAAGAACCCCGACGTGAAAATGTCATTTTACTTGAAACAAAGTCCCAGAAATGAGTCATCAATTGCAATCATCGTATACCACGCCAAATATTATTTTTTATAATAGCACAATGCATTAAATAAAGTAATTACACCATTGTTTTTATGAGGTTTACAATTCCCATCAGTTGAGAAAGTTATTATTGGGATTTGGACAGGAGTATGCAGATACCCTTTTTTATTTTGTGGCACTTCTTTTAATAATTGTTTATTTATTTTTCCTATTAGGGGACTAGTACTGTCAAACATGTTTTATTTTTACTATAAGGTAATGTTTGTATGCCATTATATCATTGCCTTCGCATAAGTCCCAGGTTGTCATCTATAAACAGTCAGCTCCCACAATCACAATGCTGTGGATCATGGGGAACTGATAATGTGAACAGCAGTAACAAAACTGCAATCAGATCCGAATGCAGATCCGAACGCAGAAAGGAGCTGGGATACACTGTAGTCGTTTTCTGTTAAACGTTTTGTTTTGGAGACTATAATTTTTCTTTTACCTCATCCCACAAGAAGTGTAAACATGTGATCACCTACTGAAGGGTCACTGTAATTGATAATCACCATCCTGCACTAATGTCGCGTTGCAGTATGTCGCGTTACGACACCATTGACTATCATTACAAAATAAAGTGCCATGTGGCAGTGTAGCCGGACCCTAGCAGGTGGCCTAAGGGGGTGCACTTTCTTTATCTTAAAATCTATATTTCCATGTCAAACTGGAAGCTTATGCAGGGAGACCCAAGACATGCAGCACACGATGGGAAGCGAAGGAGCAAGGATCAGGTAAATATAATTGCCACCGCAGGTCGGCCACCTGAGGGGGTTGTCAGAAGAAAAAAAAACTTGGACAACCCCTAAAAATGAAAATAAATAAATAAAAATTATATAATTACGCTCCTCTGGAGCGGTGATGTGCCTGCTACAGCCAATGACTGTACTCAGCGGCCTACAGGTAAGGACAGTGATCAGCGGCCTAATCCTGGCATGTTACTATGCATGTCACTGACTACCATCGGCGCTGGAGAAGTAAGTGAGCATATAATGTTTGTTTTTTTTTATTCTGAGACATTTTAGGGGTTTTCTGAGATTTTTAATTATCTCTGACAGTCTCCGATGAAGTGTTGTAAAATGTGTGAGCATGGCAGCCAGTCGCTGACCACAATGATGAAATGTCATTCACATGAACATCCTTGTTGCAGACAGCAATTAGCTGGTGTGATCATATGTTGTGTTTGACATATGATGTAATGTAAGAACAGCAGCAGAGGTAAGTAAATTACCATTTGCTGTTTTTACCCATGTGAATCTGCTTGGGTATAAAATGCCTTTAAGTTCAATAGGACCTGTAAACTATATATGCAGTGAGCTCCCCTTATAATTAAGGTAACGGCTATGTGGCGATGTTGTCCGCAACACCCATTGCAGGACTGAAGATCAAACTTTCACTATGCTACAGCGCCACATAGTGTAGGTGGAGATGCGTTACGACTCACGGGTTGGCACTACAGAAATCAGACTCTACTCACTTTCACTATGCTTCTATATAGTATTGTGAAAGTGCGCTCTTTGGTCAGGCGACGAGTAATGTGACCAAGATCATCATATAGCCCTAGTCCGACATTCATGCTTATTATTATGTCGGAGCTAAATAGCTGTAGTCCGAGAATGTGCTGGTCAGACAAAAGCAAAAGGAGGAAAAAAAGAGGAGACACAGGGAAATGGTTAACGGGTATGTTATGGGACGCAGGAGATTTGGAGCTCCAACCGCTATAAAGGACAATTACAATCGGCACAGGTTGCAATACTAAAAGAGTATGTTGCACTTTAAACAAACCTAGGCCGAGACTAGTTCACATCAACACTAAATATTTCCCGTTGTTCTGCTCCATTACAGGAGCAGAACAATATATGTAATGGAAGCCCTGAAGAGGGCATATAACAGATCTGAACAGACTCCACCGACTACAATAGAGTCTGTTCAGTTTGCGTTCAAACCATGCATGCAGGACTTTTTTGCCCAGCCTTTTTGATGGAATATGGGACGGAACAGAGCACCCAATGCAGATGGAAACTCGGCCTTATCAGCAAAAACGAGATTTTTGTGAACTCACCTGTAAAATCTCTTTCTCGCTTTATTCATTGGGGGACACAGGACCGTGGGTATAGCTTGCTGCTGCCACTAGGAGGCGACACTAGGCTGAAAGCTGTTAGCTCCTCCCCTGCAGGCTATACCCCCTCCAGCCTGGAGAGAGCATATCAGTTTGTGCTTCAGCAGTAGGAGAAACAGTACCGAAACAAAACACAACCAGTAAGGACCACTGCCCAACAAAAAAACCAAACCGGACACCAGCCCCAAACGGCAACTCGGACCCACTGGCCTCATAATAAAAGAAAAAATGGGTGGGTGCTGTGTCCCCCAATGAATAAAGCGAGAAAGAGATTTTACAGGTGAGTTCACAAAAATCTTGTTTTCTCGCTCATATCATTGGGGGACACAGGACCGTGGGACGTCCTAAAGCAGTCCCCGGGGCGGGAAACAACCACTGGCCCAGAACAAAACCAACTCCCTCCGGTAAGACACTACACTGCGGCCTGCAAAACTCTGCGGCCAAGAGCAGCATCCGCCGAGGCGAAAGAATGCACTCGGTAAAATATCGTGAAGGTGTGTAAAGAGGACCAAGTCGCTGCCTTACACAATTGAGACGCCGAAGCGTGGTGAAGGTGAGCCCAAGAAGCCCCGACCGCCCTGGTAGAGTGAGCCGTGATACCGGGAGGAGGAACCTTGCCCTTAGAGCGGTAGGCCTCTGCAATGGCCGATCTAATCCACCGAGCAATCGTCACCTTCGAGGCTGCCAAACCTTTACGAGGACCTTCCGAGATTACGAACAGGGAGTCCGTACATCTAAAAGGGGCCACCACTGCCAGGTAGATCCGCAAGGCCCGTACCACATCCAGACGGTGGAGAGCCACCTCCCTAGGATGAGAAGGCTCAGGGAAAAAAGAGGGCAGAACAATGTCCTCATTAACATGAAACGCCGACACCACCTTCGGCAGGAAGGACGGCACCCTCCGGAGTACTACCTTGTCTTGATGAAACACCAAGAAGGGCTCTTTGGACGAGAGAGCCGCCAGTTCCGACACCCGCCGGATGGAGGTAATTGCAACCAGAAACGCAACCTTCCATGAAAGCATGCGAAGGGAGACTGATCGCAGAGGTTCAAATGGCTCGGACTGGAGCGCTACCAGCACCAGATTCAGGTCCCAGGAATGCAACGGTGGCCGATAAGGGACTGCGGTGTGAGCCACTCCCTGTATGAAAGTCTTGACCGGACCCAACACCGCCAGTGTACGCTGGAAAAAAATGGAAAGAGCAGAAACCTGACCTTTCAGCGAACTCAGAGCTAGTCCCAGCTCTAAACCCGCCTGAAGGAAAGCCAGCACCGTAGGGAGGGAAAACTGCCTGGGAGGAAGATTCCTGTCCTCACAGAATTTGAGGAAAGATTTCCACGTCCGATAATAGATCTTGGCGGAGGAGGGCTTCCTAGCCCTAATCATCGTGCGAACAACCGCATCGGAGAAACCTCTTTGCTTCAACAGGAAGGTTTCAATAGCCACGCCGTTAAACGTAGCGTATTTAAACCCTGGTGGACGACTGGGCCCTGTGAGAGCAGGTCGGGCCTGAGTGGAAGGGGCCACGGCACGTCTCCCAGAAGAAGAATGAGCTCTGAGTACCAAGCTCGACGAGGCCAGTCTGGGGCGATCAGAAGCGTCTGAATGCCCTCCATCCTGATTCTGCGTAGGATCCGAGGTAGGAGCGGTAACGGAGGGAACACGTACAGAAACGTAAAGTTGTCCCACGGAGCCACGAGGGCGTCCACGTCGTACGCCATCGGCTCTCTTGCGCGAGACAGAAAGCACGGGAGTTTGTGATTTAGCCTGGACGCCATCAGATCCACTTTTGGGCGTCCCCACCGGAGACAAAGGTCCTCGAACACCTCCGGATGGAGAGACCACTCCCCCGAGTCCACCGTCGTTCGGCTGAGGAAGTCCGCTGTCCAATTGTCCACACCCGGGATGAATATAGCAGAGATCACCGGAACATGGGCTTCCGCCCACTGCAGAATCCTTGCGGCCTCGTTCATCACCGTCCCGCTGCGAGTCCCGCCTTGGTGGTTGATATAGGCAACCGCTGTAGCGTTGTCCGACTGTATCCTGACCGGACGGCCCTGCAAGTAGGGGGTCCAATGGCAGAGGGAGAGGTAGATGGCCCGGAGCTCCAGTATATTGATAGGTAGTTTGGACTCCGACGGAGACCAAACGCCTTGGGCTGTCCGGGTACCGAAGACCCCTCCCCAGCCGCTGAGGCTGGCGTCGGTCGTGACCACCGTCCATGACACTGGAAGGAAGGACTTCCCCGAGGACAGGTGGTCCGGTACCATCCACCAGCCAAGAGCCGCGCGCACTGGGTGGGACAGAGAGATCCTGAGGTCCAGAGAATCCCGGGACTTGTCCCAGGAGGACAAAATAAGCCTCTAAAAAAACCCTGGTGTGGAACTGGGCGAATGGAATCGCCTCGAAGGAGGCCACCATCAGGCCCAGTACTCGCATGCAGCTGCGAATCGACACCCTGCGGCGCTGAATGAGCAGACGCACGTCCTCTGAATGTCCGATCTCTTGTCCAGTGGTAGACGCACCACTGCAGCCTCGGAGTCCAGTGTCATGCCCAAGAATCTGATCTGAGTGGTGGGAGACAGGCATGACTTCCTCAGGTTGATAATCCACCCGAAGCGAGTAAGGGGGCTCATCGTAATCTGAAGACTCTCTTCGCATTGAGCCGCTGTAGGTGCCTTGATTAAGATGTCGTCCAGATACGGGAGAAGAGTAATGCCTCTGGACCGCAGAATCCCCAGAAGAGGGGCAAGAACTTTTGTAAATACTCGCGGAGCCGTCGCCAGACCGAACGGCAGAGCGACGAACTGGTAATGAGCTGCCTGGATGGCAAATCGAAGGAACCGTTGGTGGGCTGTGGCGATGGGGATGTGGAGATATGCATCCTGGATGTCTAAGGACACCATGTGCTCCCCTTTCACCAGTGAAGCAACCACGGAACGGAGGGACTCCATCCTGAACCTTTGAACCCGCAGATAACGGTTCAACAGTTTTAGGTCCAGCACTGGCCTCACATCGCCCTCCTTTTTGGGGACCACAAACAGGTTGGAATAAAAACCCGTAAACCGCTCCTCCAAGGGAACAGGGGAAATCACCCCCCGTGAGAGAAGTGACTGGACTGCGTTCAAAAGAGCCGCGGCCCGGATGGGATCCCTGGAGGGATGGGAGAGGAAGAAGCGGTTGGGGGGAAGAGACCTGAACTCTATTTTGTAGCCCGAGGAGACAACCTCGAGCGCCCATGCGTCCAGGATATGGGCGTGCCAAATCTCCTGAAACAGGAGAAGACGCCCCCCCACCTGTGAGGGTGGGGACAAACCGTCATGCTGAAGGCTGCTTACCTGGGGCTGTTAGAAGCTGCTGAGGCCGCGGACGCCAGGCCTGCTGGGGCTTAAAGGACGGTCCTTTCCGCCGATCCTGATTGGGCGGCCCCGCTGCTGAGGTGGGTGCTGAACGGGTGCCCGAAAAGCGGCGAAAGGACTGAAAGCGAGAAGATGAAGTTCTGAACTGAAAAGGCCGCTTTGCCATGGGTTGGGGCAGATGGGTGCTTTTTCCACCCGTAGCCTCCGAAATAATCTCATCTAATTTGGACCCAAATAGCCGAGACCCCGAGAACGGAAGCCTCAACAGGGAGCGCTTAGATGAGGAATCGGCTTTCCAGGTCTTGAGCCACAACTCCCGGCGGATGGAAGTGGCGAGAGCTGAGGAACGGGCGATCATAGTCCCAGCATCCAGAGCCGCTTCACAGAGATATTTCCCTGCCTGAGAAATTTGGAGCGCTGACGATTGAAGTTCAGCGGGAGGGAGGTCGGACGCTATGTCCTGGTTCAAACGGAGGGACCACTCCGAAACTGCTTTGGCTACCCAGGCAGAGGCGAAAATCGGCCGCAATGCCGAACCGCTCGCCGTAAAGATCGACTTAGAGAGTGACTCTATGCGGCGGTCCACTGGATCCTGGAGGGACGAGCCATCCGCCACCGGGATGGTAGTGAATTTTGCCAAGCGAGCAACCGGTGGGTCCACCTTCGGTGGGAGAACCATTTGTCCACGGACTCACGTGGAAAAGGGTAGAGTAGGTCTAGGCGTTTCAGAATAATGAAACGCAAACCTGGCTGGTCCCAAGCCTTCGTGACAACGATAGAAAAATCGTCGTGTAATGGGAACGATTTGGGGTTCTGCTTTGTACGCAGAAATGACACCCCTTGTTGGCTAGTGGAGGGAAGGTCCTCCTGAACCTGGAAGGTGTCCCTTATTGCCGATATCAGGCTATCCACCATGGATGCAATCTGAGAAGAGTGCTCCGGATCCATATCTGCATCCGAATCCCCAAGCTCTCCTTCTGACAGTGCGTCGCCTAAAAGGGAGGACGCCTGTGAATGGGATCCAGGAGCAGGGGGGGGATGCTGAGGTGTCAGAGGAGGAATGGGTGCCTGCTCTGGGGCGCTTACTAGGAAGTCTGCCTTTGGTTTGTGCGCTATGCGACTGTGCGGGTTGCGCCGGTGGTGATTTCTCTACCAAACGACCCAGCAATGAAAGGGTGGAATGGGAGATTTTTGAGAGGTCTTCCACTGCCCGTGACAGGGACCTTGCCCAGTCTGGTTCCCCCTGGACAGGCCGCTCCAGGGCTTCTGTGGGCTGTTGTGCCCTAGGGGGATGGCTCTGTGCAGGTTTCTGACATGCAGAGCACAGTGATAGTGACTGACCACGAGGGAATTTCTCCGAACATAAGGAGCAGGCATAGTAAGTGGTCCTACAGGGTGCCTGGTGGGGGTCAGTGGCGGGGTCAGACATGGTCAAATCTCCTGCTGGATGGGGGTATCGATTGCCTACCAGTATGGAGGTCCCAGGTCCTGTGTCCTACCCACACAGCGCCGAGGAAGAATCAGGAAGCTGAAACAGGGCGGGAGAATAAGCCACGCCCCTTCCAGCCTGGACCTGCTAGCCACGCCCCCTTCCAGCGTGGGACCGACAAGCCACGCCCCTCCCAGCCCGGGAACGGCAAGCCACGCCCCCTCCCTGGAGGAGTTCTCCTGCAGCTAGGGGGATGAAGCAGATTACTTACCTGTCTTCATCTGTGTTCTTCACCCTATGATGCAACACCAGCAGGGCCACCCTATGACCGCTGGCACCATGCGACAGGGGTCCGGGCAGAGAAGGGCTGAAGAGAGGGTGGCCCTCTTGCTGGGGGGAAGCAGGGGAGCGAGGCTGCCCTGGCCCACTTTGCCTTCTTGGGGGAGGCAAGGCGGTGACTTAGATACACCGGCCAGCCTCCCGGGGATACAGGGACGCAGGCGACCCTGTGCCCCCTTCCAGTAGTCTGTGAATTAAAGATAAAAACTGATATGCTCTCTCCAGGCTGGAGGGGGTATAGCCTGCAGGGGAGGAGCTAACAGCTTTCAGCCTAGTGTCGCCTCCTAGTGGCAGCAGCAAGCTATACCCACGGGCCTGTGTCCCCCAATGATATGAGCGAGAAAGTAGTAAAACATTTTAACAAAAAAAACAACAATAACTTGAGGAGGTAAGTTCTAGACTTGACAGCGGCGAATCAATGGATGTCGTGTATCTGGACTTCTCCAAAGCATTTAGACACTGTACCACATAAAAGGTTAGTATATAAAATGAGAATGCTCGGACTGGGAGAAAACGTCTGTATGTGGGTAAGTAACTGGCTGAGGGATAGAAAACAGAGGGTGGTTATTAGTGGTACACATTCAGATTGGGTCACTGTCACTAGTGGGGTACCTCAGGGGTCAGTATTGGGCCCTATTCTCTTGAATATATTTATTAATGATCTCGTAGAAGGCTTGCATAGTAAAATATCAATTTTCACAGATGACACTAAACTGTGTAAAGTAATTAACACTGAAGAGGACAGTATACTACTACAGAGGGATCTGGATAGATTGGAGGCTTGGGCAGATAAGTGGCAGATGAGGTTTAACACTGATAAATGTAAAGTTATGCACATGGGAAGGAATAATGCAAGTCACCCGTACATACTAAATGGTAAAACACTCGGTAACACTGACATGGAAAAGGATCTAGGAATTTTAATAAACAGCAAACTAAGCTGCAAAAAACAGTGTCAGGCAGCTGCTGCCAAGGCCATAGATGCCCGTGATGAGAACATATTCCTACTACTTTACAAATCACTGGTCAGACCAAACATGGAGTACTGTGTACAGTTCTGGGCTCCTGTGAACAAGGCAGACATAGCAGAGCTGGAGAGGGTCCAGAGGAGGGCAACTAAAGTAATAACTGGAATGGGGCAACTACAGTACCCTGAAAGATTATCAAAATTAGGGTTATTCACGTTAGAAAAAAGACGACTGAGGGGAGATCTAATTACTATGTATAAATATATCAGGGGGCAGTACAGAGATCTATCCCATCATCTATTTATCCCCAGGACTGTGACTGTGACGAGGGGACATCCTCTGCGTTTGGAGGAAAGAAGGTTTGTACACAAACATAGAAAAGGGTTCTTTACGGTAAGAGCAGTGAGACTATGGAACTCTCTGCCTGAGGAGGTGGTGATGGTGAGTACAATAAAGGAATTCAAGAGGGGCCTGGATGTATTTCTGGAGCGTAATAATATTACAGGCTATAGCAACTAGAGAGGGGTCGTTGATCCAGGGAGTTATTCTGATTGCCTGATTGGAGTCGGGAAGGAATTTTTTATTCCCCTAAAGTGGGGAAAATTGGCTTCTACCTCACAGGGTTTTTTTGCCTTCCTCTGCATCAACTTGCAGGATGACAGGCCGAACTGGATGGACAAATGTCTTTTTTCGGCCTTATGTACTAGTTACTATGTTACTAACTTGTCAAGCAAGCAACGCTAAGAATGGCAATCTGTTACAGAAATACTGTAGCAAAGATACATATTTAAAAACACTCACATAGAAAAAAAAGACAAGCATGCATACAAAAACTTCAATATTCAAGATTTAGGAGACTCACACTCAGTGGGAAATCAAGAATGTCAATGCTGTCTTCTATGTAATGCTGAGAAGGTTACAGCCAAGTGCAGCATTAAGAGATGAGGCAGTGTATATCATTTCAAGGCTTACATGTTCCACAGTAAGAAACAAAAAGTTAATCTGACCTAGTAACATTAGTAAGGGTAACAGCACTAAGGGTACTTTCACACTAGCGTTATTTTCCGGTATTGAGTTCCGTCATAGGGGCTCAATACCGGAAAAAAACGCTTCCGTTTTGTACTAATGCCTTCTGAATGGAAAGCAATCCGTTCAGTATGCATCAGGATGCCTTCAGTTCAGTCCCTTTTACGGTATTTGGCCGGAGAAAATACGGCAGCATGCTGCGGTATTTTCTCCAGCCAAAATTCCGGAACACTTGCCGGAATGCAGGATCCAGCATTAATTTCCATTGAAATGTATTAATGCCAGATCCGGTACCAAGTGTTCAGGAAATCTCCGCATTGACAGATCCTGTATTCCGGTCTGCGCAGACCTTCAAATATGTGAAAAAAATAAACACCGGATCCGTTTTTTCCGGATTACACCGGAGAGACGGATCCGGTATTTCAATGCATTTGTCAGACGGATCCGCATCTTGAAACAAATGATCAGGTTTAGAAAATCAGAAGTCTCAGAAACTGACTATACTACTATGACCTATACTACTACCAATAGAGCAGGCATCCTCAAACTACGGCCCTCCAGCTGTTGCAAAACTACAACTCCCAGCATGCCCGAACAGCCTACAGGTATCAGCCTACAGCAGGGCATTGTGGGAGTTGTAGTTTTACAACAGCTGGAGGGCCGCAGTTTGAGGATGCCTGCAATAGAGCATGAGTTATATGGAGAAATAGCTAGAGAATACATGGCTGTGTGATAGATTTTATGTTCCTGAACACAGACATTCGGAGGGTGTCCACATAGGTTTGACCATATAAGGGCTCTTTCACACTTGCGTTCTTTTCTTCCGGCATAGAGTTCCGTCGTCGGGGCTCTATGCCGGAAGAATCCTGATCAGGATTATCCCCATGCATTCTGAATGGAGAGAAATCCGTTCAGGATGCATCAGGATGTCTTCAGTTCCGGAACGGAACGTTTTTTGGCCGGAGAAAATACCGCAGCATGCTGCGCTTTTTGCTCCGGCCAAAAATCCTGAAGACTTGCCGCAAGGCCGGATCCGGAATTAATGCCCATTGAAAGGCATTGATCCGGATCCGGCCTTAAGCTAAACGTCGTTTCGGCGCATTGCCGGATCCGACGTTTAGCTTTTTCTGAATGGTTACCATGGCTGCCAAGACGCTAAAGTCCTGTCAGCCATGGTAAAGTGTAGCGGGGGAGCAGCATACTTACCGTCCGTGCGGCTCCCGGGGCGCTCCAGAGTGACGTCAGGGCACCCCAAGCGCATGGATCACGTGATCGCATGGCACGTCATCCATGCGCATGGGGCACTCTGACGTCATTCTGGAGCGCCCCGGGAGCCGCACGGACTGTAAGTATACCGCTCCCCCGCTCCCCGCTCCTACTATCGCAACCAGGACTTTAATAGCGTCCTGGCTGCCATAGTAACACTGAACGCATTTTGAAGACGGATCCGTCTTCAAATGCTTTCAGTACACTTGCGTTTTTCCGGATCCGGGGTGTAATTCCGGCAAGTGGAGTACACGCCGGATCCGGACAATGCAAGTGTGAAAGAGGCCTAACTTGTGCCCCAGTGGTTACAGACCACAAACAAACCCTGTGTTGTCCCTAACATGCAGTCACGCTGCCTTTCATCTGTCCATCAGACTGTAGGTCAGCAAGATGGAGGAAGGGGAGAATTGTTGAACAATCACACATCAAATAATGTAATACATATATATCATTCAAAGGGGTTGATCATCTTCTGTTTCCTGATGACCAATATGTATGCAAGATGACAATATGACACTTACTAGTATAGCTTTTGTTGAAATTCTGTGCCATTTTCTATATTTCATAAGATATGCCCAGTTTTTTTTTTTTACAGAGTCTTTCGTGCAGTCCACATGGAGGTCCTGTCCATAAAATGACCGCTGATGGAGGGTCATATGACCAAGCAAACCACCTCTATATGATGTCTCCTCCATAGAAATACAATGCACCTGCAGTAAACTTCCAACAGTGCAAATGCAGAGGACAGGTGTACATATGTGAAGAGGGGCGAGTTGCCTGGTCACATGACCCTCCATCAGCATTTTATGGACAGGACCTATGGACAGACAGCACAAAAGACTTGGCAAACAAGGGGGCATACCTTATGAAATATCGAAAATGGTGCAGAATACCAACAAAGTCAATATTAGTAAGTGTCATATTATCATCTTACATACACACAGGTGAACAATCACTAGAAAGTGGCCAACTCCTTTAGAACAGGACCAAAAAGGTATGAGAATATTCTTCAAAAGTGATGTGAAAATACTGCATGGTCTGTTATTAAAGAGAGTCCGTGGGCTGCGGACAGGAATAAATATTTCTATCATAGGGCTGGCAGTTCCGTTCCGCAAAATGCAGAACGCACACAGCCGGGTATACATGTGTTGCGGATCCGCAAAAACGGATACAGTCATCTGATTGGGGCCTTATAAAAATAAAAATAAAAACATACTTCTTGGCACATTGGGCATGCATGGCCATATGGCCGCATCCACAGCATCCTGCATACTAAAATGCTGCACATTCCCAAAAAAAAGTTTGGAAGAACAGTTTACAGAGTTTCTTGCTTTTTTTGGTTTTCCTAATTTAAAAGGGGTCTGCTCCAACTATAGACTTCCTTTCAGATTAGGGTTTCTGTAATAATAGGGATTGATTAGGAGTGAAATTTTTGTTCTCTCTTTGTCTAATAATACATTTTGTTTAAAAGGTCAGATCAATCAGAAACCATTCAATGTGGTTAATACACACAAAAAAATACCAATATACAAAATACCTCTTTGATCTTGATCACCCAATTCCCCACTCATAGCTATGTGTTCCCATAAATACATACCTGTCTCGTTGCATCTGGGGCTTTGAGGAAGAGTGCATTGATTACTGCAATAGCATATGTCTGAATCTCTTGATCTGTCCTTGGGGCAAAATAGATACAAACCATTAAAATGCAATAAACTGCAAGCTTATAATAAACATGAGATGTAGCAGAGCCATATTTCTCAGCTTAAAATCTACTGTAGCTCCAGTTATATAGGAGAACAGATTTTGTTGCAGGACAGGTGCAGAAGCAAGAGTATCCGGCTCCTATCTTCAGTAGAGTCAGCACAGTAGGATACCCAATCCATGTTTCAGTCTAGAAGCAACATTAAAGTAAATGAAAGTAAAGGCTAATGAAAGAAAATGGCAAAATAAAGGAAAATAAACAGCTTCTCCTATTCTTCAAGGCCTAGCACACCCTTTCTTAGGATCAATCCCAATAGTTGGAACTCTGCCAATGAGACTAAAGGCAAAGCGAATAGAAAAACTAAATTAAAACGTTAAAAAGATGAAATGATGACTATAATAGGAGAATGGTACAATTTTTGTTTACCCTTGAAGATGTGGAATTAACTGTCCAATTGAAATTTCCTGAGCAACCTTCTGATAAAGATCATGACTGTTCAAAACCATGGATTCAAGAATTGCTAGAGACCGCTGTAAAATAGAGACATCCATGCCTGACTTGTTCACAAAGCTGGCAATCTGAGGATAAGAAAGAGTTATTTAGAGATCATGTCATAATCATACTTTTTAGAGCAAGGAACATTAATATAAATTTTTATAGAATTTTCTACCTACATACCTATTGGAAAGTCCCTCTTTGTATACAGACTACGTTAACACCATTTTTCACCTTAAAGCGGTTCTCCGGGAATCATGAAAATGTAAATACTTAAATATTACTTCATTATGAATATATTCCCAAATACCTTACATTAGTTATAATGGCTCGTTTTGTCTGGGGAGCAATGATTAGGAAAAAACAAAATGGCCGCTGTCCAATTAGTACACACAAAACCTGTCCTAATCACACAGCAGGACAAGTTACTTCACAACGCTGAGGTAAAGAGCTGCCTCGTCCTCTTCTTTGCTCTGTCAGGGATTATGATCCTCAATACAGATGATAAGATCTTTAGCTGAATCTGTTAGAATTGAGTTCATGAGCAGATGTGGTGATGAGCAGCAGCACTTGTATGCAGTCTCCATTACCACAGCCTGTCCTGTCCATCCCTTCTGTACTTCATGTCTCCTCATGAACTCCACTCCTACAGAGATTCAGCTAAATATCATTTTAAACTGTATTCAGGATCATAATCCCTTACAAGTAACCTGTCCTCCTGTGTGATTAGGACAGGTTTTGTGTGTACAAATAGGACAGCGGCCATTTTGTTTCTCCTAATCATTGCTCCCTAGACAAAACGAGCCATTATAACTAATGAAAAGTATTTGGGAATATATTTATAACAAAGTAATATTTACAAACTTTCATTTTCTTAATTCCCAGAGAACCCCTTTAAGGGCCAGACAATTTCTTGGAAATTTGACATGTGTCACTTTATGTGGTAATAATTTTGGAGTACTTTTTCTTTATTCAAGCCATTCTGAGAATGTTTTCTTTACATTGTACTTCATGATACTGGTACATTTGAGTTGATATGTTTCGCCTTTATTTATAAAAAGAAACCAAAATTTTACAGAAAGTTTAGCCTGAATTTTTGAATTTCTCTGCTTTTAACACAGTGATATAACTCATAAAATAGTTCTTACTTAACATTCTCCATATGTAAACTTTTTTTTTTTAGGACGTTAGAAGGCTTTCAATTTTAGAAGCCTTTTTCAAATTTTCCTGTAAATTTCAAAAACCCACTTTTTAACAGACCAATTCCGTTATGAAGTCACTTTGTGGGGCTTACATACTAGAAACCACCCAGAAATGAGCCCATTTTAGAAACTACACCACCCAAGTTACTCAAAACTGATTTTACAAACTTTGTTAACCCTTTAGGTATTACAAAAGAGTTAAAGGAAATTAAAAGGTAAAATTTAGAAATTTTACTTTTTGGCAAATTTTCCATTTGAATCCATTTTCCTGTAACACAACAAGGGTTAACATTAAAACAAATCTCAACATTTGTTACACTGATTCTGTTATTTACAGAAATACCCTATATGTGCTCATAAACTGCTGTATAGATGCACAGCAGGGATCAGAAGGGAAGGAGTGCCATATGGCTTTTGGAGGACATTTCACTGGAATAATTTTCTCGCCCACGTCACATTTGAAGACCACCTGCCACACCCCCAAAGAGAAAATCATTAAAAAATCGCACCATTTTGGAAACTACACCCCTTAAGGTATTCATCTAGGGGTATATTGTTAATTGTAATTTAAATATATTTTTTTAGTTGGAATTAAATGGGTCCATAAAATGCCTTGTCGTTTTCTGGGCCTAGTTTGGCCACCTTCACATGGCCATGGTGCCACCCATTTTTCCTGGGAGTGGTTTTCTTCTATCTGGCTGTGAGTGTATCCAATCAGAGCTCCCCACTCTTACCAGAGAGAATGAGCTCAAGTTCTCGCGAGAATTGCAAGTACTTGAGCATGTAGACATCCTGGAGCTCATTCTCCCTGGCTAAGAGCGGGGTGCTCTGATTGGATGCGCTCACAGCCAGGGAAAATACAAGTCTCCGCCTAGTATAACCGAGTCCCCTCATTATAATGCGCAAAAATATACGGGGCCAACAGCAGACAAACGGAGGGTTCTGCAGAAAAAAGAAAAGTGCCATGGCATCGGTAGGGGCCGCCCTATAAGGGTCCATTCACACGTGCGCAATTATGTTCCGCATTTTGCGGAACAGAATTGCGGACCCATTCATTTCTATAGGGCAACTCTATGTGCTGTCCGGATCCGGAAATGGATCCGGATCCGCACTTCCAGGTCTGCAATTCCTTTCCCGAAAAAAATAGAACATGTCCTATTCTTGTCCGCAATTGCCGACAAGATAAAGCATTTTCTATTATAGTGCAGGCGATGTGCGGCCCGCAAAATTGCGGAACGCAAAACACATACGGATGTGTGAATGGATCCTAAGGTAGGATAATAATAAGACTAGAGCTAACCTGATGAAAGGTTCTCTTCAAAAATTCTGCCAGGGGCAGGGCGCTTGCTGTTATCGTTGTAATAGAGAAATTTTGGCATCGCTTCAAAGTGCGTTCTCACCATCAGAGCCCTGTACCCTGGTGTATCAGATATGTCGGTTGACCAGTAGGACCGTATCATGGGTTTCTTAATAAGCCCTATATTTAGAAGGAGTCCCCCAAATTTTTGCCTTTCTGTGGCAGTGGTGGGATGCCACTTCTGGGCTCTTGAATAATAAGATGTGGAGTGACTGGCCAGAAATTGTTTTGCATACAGATTTGTAACCATTACATTTACCAAATCATCTGTAGAGAAAATTTGAAAAAAAAATCTAGTGCCCTGTACCCAGCCATATTAATTTTTATTCATGGGGCAGAGAATTCTGGAATTTTGGGTGTAAGCAAATTTGGGGTCATCCAACTGGAGGCTCGTCACTGTCACTAGAGGATGACATTATTAAGAAGAGTTCCCCATCCTCACTGGCGGAGTCTGTCTGAACATAGGAAGGCATAGGCCTCCTCCACAGAATACATCTTTTCAGCCATATACTAAGAATAAGATAGTATGCTATGTTTTGACAAAACCAAAAATAGTGTCTAAAATGTTAGTGCTGGGGGATGTTCAAACGCCTTTACCGAGATCTACGTGTATGTGTGTACATCTCTCTCTCGCTTATTTATATATATATATATATATATACATACATACATACATACATACATACATACACACATACACTACCTAACCAACTACCTGTATCTCTCATATATATATATATATATATATATATATATATATATTATATACATACATACAGTACAGACCAAAAGTTTGGACACACTTTCTCATTCAAAGAGTTTTCTTTATTTTCATGACTATGAAAATTGTAGATTCACACAGAAGGCATCAAAACTATGAGTTAACACATGTGGAATTATATACATAACAAACAAGTGTGAAACAACTGAAAATGTGTCATATTCTAGGTTCTTCAAAGTAGCCACCTTTTGCTTTTATTACTGCTTTGCACACTCTTGGCATTCTCTTGATGAGCTTCAAGAGGTAGTCCCCTGAAATGGTTTTCACTTCACAGGTGTGCCCTGTCAGGTTTAATAAGTGGGATTTCTTGCCTTATAAATGGGGTTGGGACCATCAGTTGCGTTGAGGAGAAGTCAGGTGGATACACAGCTGATAGTCCTACTGAATAGACTGTTAGAATTTGTATTATGGCAAGAACAAAGCAGCTAAGTAAAGAAAAACGAGTGGTCATCATTACTTTAAGAAATGAAGGTCAGTCAGTCAGTCAGCTGAAAAATTGGGAAAACTTTGAAAGTAAGGGCTATTTGACCATGAAGGAGAGTGATGGGGTGCTGCGCCAGATGACCTGGCCTCCACAGTCACCGGACCTGAACCCAATCGAGATGGTTTGGGGTGAGCTGAACCGCAGAGTGAAGGCAAAAGGGCCAACAAGTGCTAATCATCTCTGGGAACTCCTTCAAGACTGTTTGAAGACCATTTCAGGGGACTACCTCTTGAAGCTCATCAAGAGAATGCCAAGAGTGTGCAAAGCAGTAATCAAAGCAAAAGGTGGTACTTTGAAGAACCTAGAATATGACATATTTTCAGTTGTTTCACACGTTTGTTATGTATATAATTCCACATGTGTTAATTCATAGTTTTGATGCCTTCATAGTCATGAAAATAAAGAAAACTCTTTGAATGAGAAGGTGTGTCCAAACTTTTGGTCTGTACTGTATATATATATATATATATATATATATATATATATCCTACAATACTAATATCTCAAATATATATATATTTTTTTTTTTTTTAACTATTATTTTTGGACATTTATACAAACTTTCTTGTACAGGAGAGTTAAATGTACCATATTTTTCCCTTAATAAGATGCACCCCCCTTCCCCCCCCAAGGTGAGTGCTTTCATTATGGATGCGCTCAGTATTATGCAGGAGGCGCGGGGAGTATACAGCCAGGTCCATAAATATTGGGACATCGACACAATTCTAACATTTTTGGCTCTATACACCACCACAATGGATTTGAAATAAAACTAACAAGATGTGCTTTAACTGCAGACTGTCAGCTTTAATTTGAGGGTATTGACATCCAAATCAGGTGAACGGTGTAGGAATTGCAACAATTTGCATATGTGCCTCCCACTTGTTAAAGAACCAAAAGTAATGGGACAGTTGGCTTCTCAGCTGTTCCATGGCCAGGTGTGTGTTATTCCCTCATTATCCCAATTACAATGAGCAGATAAAAGGTCCAGAGTTAATTTCAAGTTTGCTATTTGTATTTGGAATCTGTTGCTGTCAACTCTCAAGATGAGATCCAAAGAGCTGTCACTATCAGTGAAGCAAGCCATCATTAGGCTGAAAAAAACAAAACAAACCCATCAGAGAGATAGCAAAAACATTAGGCGTGGCCAAAATAACTGTTTGGAACATTCTTAAAAAGAAGGAATGCACCGGTGAGCTCAGCAACACCAAAAGACCCGGAAGACAACGGAAAACAACTGTGGTGGATGACCAAAGAATTCTTTCCCTGGTAAAGAAAACATACTTCAGAACAGTTGGCCAGATCAATAACACTCTCCAGGAGGTAGGTGTATGTGTGTCAAAGTCAACAATCAAGAGAAGACTTCACCAGAGTGAATACAGAGGGTTCACCACAAGATGTAAACCATTGGTGAGCCTCAAACAGGAAGGCCAGATTAGAGTTTGTCAAACAACATCTAGAAAAGCCTTCACAGTTCTGGAACAACATCCTATGGACAGATGAGACCAAGATCAACTTGTACCAGAGTAATGGGAAGAGAAGAGTATGGAGAAGGAAAGAAACTGCTCATGATCTAAGCATACCACCTCATCAGTGAAGCATGGTGGTGGTAGTGTCATGGCGTGGGCATGTATGGCTGCCAATGGAACTGGTTCTCTTGTATTTATTGATGATGTGACTGCTGACAAAAGCAGCAGGATGAATTCTGAAGTGTTTTGGGCAATATTATCTGCTCATATTCAGCCAAATGCTTCAGAACTCATTGGACGGCGCTTCACAGTGCAGATGGACAATGACCCAAAGCATACTGAAAAAGCAACCAAAGAGTTTTTTAAGGGAAAGAAGTGGAATGTTATGCAATGGCTAAGTCAATCACCTGACCTGAATCCGATTGAGCATGCATTTCACTTGCTGAAGACAAAACTGAAGTGAAAATGCCCCAAGAACAAGCAGGAACTGAAGACAGTTGCAGTAGAGGCCTGGCAGAGCATTACCAGGGATGAAACCCAGCGTCTGGTGATGTCTAAGCGTTCCAGACTTCAGGCTATAATTGACTGCAAAGGATTTGCAACCAAGTATTAAAAAGTGAAAGTTTGATTTATGATTATTATTCAGTCCCATTACTTTTGGCCCCTTAACAAGTGGGAGGCATATATGCAAACTGTTGTAATTCCTACACTGTTCACCTGATTTGGATGTAAATTCCCTCAAATTAAAGCTGACAGTCTGCAGTTAAAGCACATATTGTTTGTTTCATTTCAGATCCATTGTGGTGGTGTATAGAGCCAAAAATGTTAGAATTGTGTCAATGTCCCAATATTTATGGACCTGACTGTAGCACTGCCTGTGCTCACCGTTCCCTGGTCTTCCTCTGGGCACCGCTCAGCATCAAGACCTAGTGTGCATCTATGACCTGACGCTGTATGTAGTCAGGTCACAGTGCAGTGTGGGCCCAGAGAAGAACAGGGAGCAGTGAGTGCAGAAGAGACTAGCAGATCTGCAGAGTTGCGGTGGAGCAGGAGAGGTAAGTTAATTTTTTTACTTTTATCTGACATGGGGGTCTGATCTGAGGTCTAATATGGGGGTCTGATCTAACGTTTGTTATGGGATCTGATGTCTGATATGATGGTCTAATAATATTTTTTTTTCTTATTTTCCTACTCTAATAATACAGGTGGTTTTGCTGGACATGCTGGGTCCTGGAAAAACCCTTCAACATTTGGCCAAGGGGAACTGAGATCAATAAAAAGAAAAGAAACTTGTAATATTCAAACATTAATGCAATCAAAGGAAGAAGTATTGTACATTATATGTGAGAAACAGAAAATATGAATGCTATTGCATGCTTCAACTCTTCTCTCCCCTGGAGCTACAACTCAACGTTGGCAAATTATTTACTGAAAAGAATTTACAATCTATAAGCAAAGACATGTGTATCATATTTTCTTCTTGTCCAGAGGAGGTAGTAGTGGCTTCAGGACCCCAATGACGAGTGGAGCAGCTTCTATGGTATTACATTTCTAATACATTCCAGGAGCCACTACATTAAAATATAACCAGACAATTGCATTAAAGAGTCACTTCGTTTTTGTAAAACTTTTGATAAGTCAGAGAGACATATAAAAAGTTTTGATTGGTGGGAGTCTGAGTGCTATGACCACCAAGATCTCTAGAATGAAGATGTATTTCTGGGATTCTGTGGCACACATGAGAAATTAAACATTTACTCACTTTTTTAATAAATGCCACTGAGAACGTATCCCAGGACACAATACCATGATCCATCAATTCAACAAATGCTGTCAACGTATAGGAAAGCATTTCTCCAAAACTGTAAAAACAATTAAAAAAAGAAGAATAAATGAGCAGAAAAGAAGCCTATTTTAAATACTGAACAAGACTTTAGACTGAGAAATGTGTCAGACAACAAGTACCAGAAATCCGCCAAAAGGATTAATTTGTTGTCAGCATTCATGATCATTATATATTTTTTTACTTTTCTTGTACCAATTTTACAATACAAAAGCAAAGTACGGCAAAGCGATTTGGTATAAAAATTTATATTTTAGCTTATGACACTAGAGGTCGCTAGAAAACTGAGAATAAAAGCCACTAAACTAAATGCTCACAAATTACCGTATATAACAAATAATTCTTAACATATATTATGAAACTGTCTAAAGATCTGACAACCAGTATACCCTTCCTCAAAATTCACAATACCTGAGTTTCCATATAAAAGTTCTGAAGGACCCAGATGAATAGGCGAACATTTTTAAATGGTTAAATAAAAGGTTAGGCTACTTTCACACTAACGTTTTGGCTTTCCGTTTCGGAGATCCATTCAGGGCTCTCACAAGCGGTTCAGTTTTGCCCTAATGCATTCCGAATGGAAAATGATCCGCTCACAATGCATCAGTTTGCCTCCGTTCCGTCTCCATTCCGCTCTGGAGGCGTGCACTAAAACGCTGCCTGCACCGTTTTTCTGTCCGCCATGTGGTGACAGATCCATCCTGGCACACAATGTAAGTCAATGGGGACAGATCCGTTTTCTCTGACACAATAGAAAACGGATCTGTCCCCCATTGACTTTCAAAGGTGTTCATGACTGATCCGTCATGGCTATATAAGTCTTAATACAACCGGATCCGTTCATGACGGATGCATGCGGTTGTATTATGGTAATGGAAGCGTTTTTGCAGATCCATGACGGATCCGCAAAAAACGCTAATGTGAAAGCAGCCTAAATTGAAAGCAGCCCGGAGGCACAATATCATAGTAGAACAATTCTATGGAGCCGTAGAAACTCTGTTTACACCCACAGGGGATGTGAAATGCAAAAATAAAGTAAAAAAAACAACACATGAATAAAAAGGAATGGACATGGATTCCCACTGCATTGCAAACAGTGAAATTCATAGAGGAGATCTACAGTGCGTGGAACAGATTTTGTAAAATCTGATTTCAATTAAAGGGGTTATCTTGGAAAGGAAGTTGGACCCCCACGGCTTTCTAAGCACAGCTGTGTTTGGTATTGCAGCTCAGCCCCATTGACTTAAATGGAGCTTACCTGCAACTAGACCATGTGACTGATGTTCATTGAAGTCACTAGCCTAGGAAGAGGCAGCAGTGCTCACAGAGCTCCCGGACTCTTCTAATAGCTGATTGGAGGGGTCCCGTGTGTCACACCACCACAGATCTGATATTGATGATCTACCCTGAGGACAGGTCATCAATATATTTTCCCCTATAAACCCAAAAATGTAGTTAAGATGTATGGCCTGCGTCTCATCATAAATTAGGCAAATCTTCCAGCAGTGCAAGGGAGAGCACAGACCAGGGTAAACTGCTGATCTATGATAGATTCCTCCCTGTGTGTGCTGTATCATGGCTCTGTACAATTAGGAGGTCGTACAGAGCCACAATACACCCATGGGAATGAAGCATTATAGGGAATCTGTCACCAGTTTTATGGTGTCGCCGTCTTTAATTGACCCAACCATTTTGCCAAAATCTTGTATTGAATAGCTACAGTGCATGCCAATGAGTCCTGATATGTCAATCAGGCAAGTGGGCGGGGAGAGGCGGGAGCTCATAAATATGGGGACTCATGGGGAGGCGCTGAAGCTTTTAGGATATAAAAGTGAGGGCAGCAGAAAACTGGTGACAGATTCCCTTCAATGCTGTAGTTTTCGTGTCAGTGTGAATGGGTGACCTGGATTTTCGTTTCTTAATTGAGAATGACTGTGGAACATTGTTATAGCCAGTCCATAACAATATCAACCACATACCAATATTAACTTTTTCTATTGCCATTCCTCACACAGAATCTTTATGTTATACAGCCTTTCGTGCTTTAAAATACTAAAAGCTATGCTGTGTTATGTCTCCCTCAGAGAATAAGATCAGCTATTCCAAGGTTATCACTAACAGATTTAAGCTGTAGCTAAGAAAGTACAGATCTTTACTATAAATTATCTCCAATATGGGTCACAAATTCTCCAGCCAGTCTACAAAATAGCCCACATAAGAGAAGAAGAAAAAGGAATTATTACAACTTTTCTGAAGGGTGGTAGGTGACGTCAGCTAATAAGCTGGTCAAACATGGCTGTGCTTAGCGAACACACTCACGTAGAGGCAGGGGTGAGCAGCTGTATCTGGTCTAGGAATTGTCAGCCAGTATTAAGGTGTCCATACAGCTTCAACAGGTCTCAGACAAACACTTTTTCAGCTGACGGCTATTCTTCCAGCCAACCCCTATAGTGTGTTTTACTTCCCAGCAGTTTTGCCACTGGGAAATTAAGAATGAATCCATTGATAGTCAAATCAATGGTTACCAGTGTAATACAGAAGAGGATAGGTCCTCCACAGTGAGTAAAGTTGATCACACCAATCTGAATGTTGTCATCTGTATCCCTGTGATTTAGGCTGGAGCTACTTGGCGATCTTGGCATTAACAATTAAGCTACATTGCAATATAGTAAAAGTGAATGGAGTCACTTTGTGACTTCCAGGTTGTCGTGACAATACAGACGCTGTAGGGCTGTGATATAGCCTATGACCCTGCCTGCCATTGGCTGCTCCACCCCCCCAAATAAAAAAGAAATTTAAATAATTGCAAATACAGTCAGGTCCATAAATATTGGGACATCAACACAATTCTAACATTTTTGGCTCTATACACCACCACAATGGATTTGAAATGAAACAAACAAGATGTGCTTTAACTGCAGACTGTCAGCTTTAATTTGAGGGTATTTACATCCAAATCAGGTGAATGGTGTAGGAATTACAACAGTTTACATATGTGCCTCCACTTGTTAAGGGACCAAAAGTAATGGGACAGAATAATAATCATAAATTAAACTTTCACTTTTTAATACTTGGTTGCAAATCCTTTGAAGTCAATTACAGCCTGAAGTCTGGAACGCATAGACATCACCAGACGCTGGGTTTCATCCCTGGTGATGCTCTGCCAGGCCTCTACTGCAACTGTCTTCAGTTCCTGCTTGTTCTTGGGGCATTTTCCCTTCAGTTTTGTCTTCAGCAAGTGAAATGCATGCTCAATCGGATTCAGGTCAGGTGATTGACTTGGCCATTGCATAACATTCCACTTCTTTCCCTTAACCGCCTCCGGACCGCCTAACACAGGATCGCGTTCCGAAGGCGGCAGCCCTGCGCAGAGTCACGCATATACGCGTCATCTCGCGAGACGCGAAATTTCGCTCAAAGCCAGCCCGCGCATGCGCATCGCGGGCCGGCAAAAGTTAGAGGGGGGACGGGTCATCAGCTTGCCAGCCAATGATAGTCGCTGGCAAGCTGATGATTTTTAAAAAAACGAATGAAAAGCCAGATAACACATCATATTAGTAAATATGATGTGTTAAATGGCTTGTCTGCTCTTCTGCTGGTCCTTTTCGTCGGTTGGTTCCAGCAGAGGAGCAGACATCACAGTGAGTAGCACCAAACACTACACCTTAGCCCCAGATCACCCCCATCACCCGAATTAACCCCTTGATCACCGCTGTCAATCACCTAGTGAAAGGAAAAAAGTGATCAGTGTAAACTGTCACTTTTTTTTTCCACTGGTATTGACTGTTATGTTTTAGGATAGTTTAGGCCCCTTGGTTAGGTAGTTAGCGTCAGTTAGCGCCCAGCCCACCGTACCGCAGTCACTGATTCGCTGATTAGCGTATCGCTAATCAGCATTTGTACTTTTATAATATCTGTAAGTGATCAAAACTGATCACAGTCAGATCTATAATTGTATTAGTGTCACCTTAGCTCGCCCTCCACCCAAAACGCAGTGTTTGCCCGTTCAGGCCTGATCGGTCGCCCACACGTGCATTCACCCACGCCCGCCCCGCCGCAGTGACAAAAAATATAATATTTTTTGATCACTGCACAATCACTTTCCAAGCGCTGCGGCGATAAAAAAAATCAGTTTCGATATTTTTTATCAATCGCAGCGGCCTCCGGTACTTCGCTAGCCTCCCCTTTGTAAGACAGGCTTGCTTTTTTTCTTGGGTAGTCTCAGGGAATACCCCTAAATTTAGTAGTCCAAATGTCAAACAGGGGGTATTCTTCTGAAGAGGCCTACAGGATTCTGACCCAGTCGGATGGGGAATGGGAACCAGGGCCGGTGCAAGGATTTTTGCCGCCCTAGGCAAGATAAAAATTGCCGCCCCCCCCCCCCCCCCTCATCAGATGATCTGCCCATATCATGACATCACATATGTTCCACCCCTTTCTCAGCTTTTAAATTAAAAGAACTGCTATGTTTCCCTTACGGTTAATCTAGCTTCTTGTAGCTGTCCCTTTTTGCGGAACGGAATTGCGGACCCGGATCCGCAATTCCGATCCTGAAAAAAATAGAACATGTCCTATTCTTGTCCGCAATAGCGGACAAGAACAGGCATATTCTCTTAGTGCCAGCAATGTGCGGTCCGCAAAATGTGGAACGCACATTGCCGCTGCCCGTGTTTTGTGGATCCGCAAAACACACACGGATGTGTGAATGGACCCTAAATGTGAGGTAAATTAGTTTCCAATGTAGAATTAATAACTAAACAACTACATAATAAACATATTGCATTGTCTACTTACCACCAGGACAATAAGATGATCTGGTCTCTGGCTGCAGTCTGGCTCTGGGGACTCCCTTGTCACTCTCTTCTCCCCCCCCCCCCCCCCCTCCATCCCTTGTCACTCTCTTCTCCCCCCCTCCTCCCTTGTCACTCTGCCCCCCCTCCCTTGTCACTCTCCCCCCCTCCCTCCCTCGTCACTCTCTTCTCCCCCCTCCCTCCCTTGTCACTCTCTTCTCCCCCCTCCCTCCCTTGTCACTCTCTTCTCCCCCCTCCCTCCCTTGTCACTCTCTTCTCCCCCCTCCCTCCCTTGTCACTCTCTTCTCCCCCCTCCCTCCCTTGTCACTCTCTTCTCCCCCCTCCCTCCCTTGTCACTCTCTTCTCCCCCCTCCCTCCCTTGTCACTCTCTTCTCCCCCCTCCCTCCCTTGTCACTCTCTTCTCCCCCCTCCCTCCCTTGTCACTCTCTTCTCCCCCCTCCCTCCCTTGTCACTCTCTTCTCCCCCCTCCCTCCCTTGTCACTCTCTTCTCCCCCCTCCCTCCCTTGTCACTCTCTTCTCCCCCCCTCCCTCCCTTGTCACTCTCTTCTCCCCCCCTCCCTCCCTTGTCACTCTCTTCTCCCCCCCTCCCTCCCTTGTCACTCTCTTCTCCCCCCTCCCTCCCTTGTCACTCTCTTCTCCCCCCTCCCTCCCTTGTCACTCTCTTCTCCTCCCCCCCTCCTTGTCACTCTCTTCTCCCCCCCTCCTTGTCACTCTCATTCTACCCCCCCTGTCACTCTCATTCTACCCCCCTCCCTTGTCACTCTCATTCTACCCCCCTTGTCACTCTCATTTTACACCCCCCCTCCTCCCTTGTCATTCTCATTTTACCCCCCCCCCTTGTCACTCTCATTTTACACTCCCCCCCTTGTCACTCTCATTTTGCACCCCCCCTTGTCACTATCATTTTGCACCCCCCCCCTTGTCACTCTCATTTTACACTCCCCCCCCTTGTCACTCTCATTTTGCACCCCCCCTTGTCACTGTCATTTTACACCCCCCCCTTGTCACTGTCATTTTACACCCCCCCCTTGTCACTCTCATTTTACACTCCCCCCCCCCCCCTTGTCACTCTCATTTTACAACCCCCCTTGTCACTCTCATTTTACACCCCCCCTTGTCACTGTCATTTTGCACCCCCCCCTTGTCACTGTCATTTTGCACCCCCCCTTGTCACTCTCATTTTACACTCCCCCCCCCCTTGTCACTCTCATTTTGCACCCCCCCTTGTCACTGTCATTTTACACCCCCCTTGTCACTGTCATTTTACACCCCCCCCTTGTCACTCTCATTTTACACTCCCCCCCCCCCCTTGTCACTCTCATTTTGCACCCCCCCCCCTTGTCACTGTCATTTTGCACCCCCCCTTGTCACTGTCATTTTACACCCCCCCCTTGTCACTCATTTTGCACCCCCCCTTGTCAATGTCATTTTACACCCCCCCCCCCTCCCTCCCTCCTCCCTTCTCCCTTGTCACCTCTAGTGTAGCGTGGCCGAGCTCTGTCCGGTCCGCGGTACAGCAGCATTTGTTTCTTGTACCCACTACCCGGCCGGACTGACAGGAAGTGCACACTAAGTGAGCACTTCCTGTCAGTCCGGCCGGGTACAGGAAAAAAGCTCCTGTACCGCGGACCGGACAGAGCTCGGCCACGCTACACTAACAACAGCAGTAGCACAGGGCAGACACAGCAGGCTGCGCAGCACTGAGCCGGAGATTCTTTAGAGCGGCAAGCGCTCAGGAGGGGCAGCATGACGGGCGCCGCTGGCCGGCCGCCCGAACTTATATTACCAACTTTTTTTTTTTTACACCGCAAAAGGGCGCCCCCTGCTAGATGGCGCCCTAGGCGACTGCCTAAGTCGCCTTACTGGTGGCGCCGGCCCTGATGGGAACCCTCATCTGATGAATCTAGCGGGTCAGAATATGAACCTGTAGAAAGCAGTGGCAGTCTGACCCAAAGTTCGGACGAGGAGGTGGAGGTCCCTGATAGAACCAGGCGTACCCGGCCCCGTGTCGCTAGACCACAGGTTGTGCAGGATCCGTTTCAAGGGCAGCAGAGTGGGGCTGGCGCTGTCGGATCACGTGTTGAGGCATACACCAGCAGCACAGCCCTCCCTGGACCTAGTACCAGCACTGCCGTACAACATGGTGAAGTGGCGAGCACCAGAAGGGCAGTTGAAGCTGGTACGGTGGCACGTGCAATAGTTACCCTGTCGCAGCCACCGCAAAGACAGGCCCGTAGAGCCCCTAGAGTCCCTGAGGTGCTGGAAAAACCCTGATTGGCAGTCACCAACTTCAGCCGCACCTGTAGTTCCCCCTTTCACCGCCCAGTCTGGAGTTCGGGTTGAGACAGCTCAGATCGGTTCGGCCCTGGGATTTTTTGAGCTGTTCTTGACTGCGGAGCTCTTGGACTTAGTCGTGGCAGAAACAAATCGGTATGCCACTCAATTTATATCCGCCAACCCGGGAAGCCATTATGCCCAGCCTTTCAGGTGGAAACCAGTCCAAGTTTCCGAAATTAAATTTTTTTTGGGCCTTCTCCTGAACATGGGTCTAACCAAAAAGCATGAATTGCGGTCATATTGGTCCACGAACCCGATTCATCACATGCCCATGTTCTCTGCTGCTATGTCCAGGGCACGTTTTGAGACCATCCTGCGTTTCCTGCCCTTTAGCGACAACAGCACCTCCCGTCCCAGATGCCACCCAGCTTTTGACCGGCTCCACAAAATTCGGCCCCTCATAGACCACTTCAACCAGAAATTTGCAGATTTGTATACCATCGAGCAAAACATCTGCATAGACGAGTCCCTAATACATTTTACCAGGCGCCTTGGCTTCAAACAATACATCCCAAGCAAGCGTGCCCGGTATGGGGTCAAATTGTATAAGCTCTGTGAAAGGGCCACAGGCTATACCCACAAATTTCGGATCTATGAGGGAAAAGATCAGACCCTGGAGCCGGTCGGTTGCCCTGACTACCTGGGGAGCAGTGGGAAGACAGTCTGGTACTTGGTGTCACCCTTATTTGGCAAGGGGTACCATCTTTATGTGGACAATTTTTACACAAGTGTGCCCCTCTTTAGGCATTTGTTTCTAGAACAGATTGGCTGTTGTGGCACCGTGCGACCTAGTCGTGTGGGCTTCCCCCAACGGCTCGTTACCACCCGTCTTGCAAGGCGGGAGAGGGCTGCCTTGTGTAATGAAGAACTGCTCGCGGTGAAATGGAGAGACAAGCGTGACGTTTACATGCTCTACTCCATTCACGCAGACACGACAATACAAATTGAAAGGGCAACCCGTGTCATTGAAAAGCCCCTCTCAGTCCACGACTATAATGCGCTCATGGGAGGGGTGGACTTCAATGACCAGATGTTGGCTCCCTATTTAGTTTCCCGACGCACCAGACGCTGGTATAAGAAGGTGTCCGTATATTTGATTCAATTGGCGATGTACAATAGTTTTGTTCTCTACAGTAAGGCTGGGAGAACGGGATCCTTCCTCAAATTTCAGGAAGAGATCATCGCGAACCTCCTGTATCCAGGAGGTTCCATGGCCCCATCCACCAGTGTAGTTAGCCGTCTACACGAGCGACATTTCCCCAGTGTCGTTCCTGGTACCTCAACCCAACCGTCACCCCGAAAAAGATGTTGTGTCTGTAGCAGGAGTGGAATAAGGCGTGACACCCGCTATTTCTGTCCTGACTACCCTGCCCTATGCTTTGGAGAGTGTTTCCGGAAGTACCACACACAGGTACACTTAGCATAGGGATTGCATCTCACAGGACAGGCACACAGGGCTATTAGGGCCCTTACACTCACAGCTACTGCAAACCTCTCCTTTCACCTGGGATAAAGTGCATAATGTACTTCGCCACATCTTTGGGCGATTTGCGCTTTGCACATTGTCCCATGGGGAAGGAGAGGTTTGTCCTATAAAGGAAAAAAAAAAAAAAAAAAACACCAGTAAGCTAAAAAGTTAACTTCAGTTCAAAAAGTTAAAAAAAAAGTTTATATGTTCTGTTCAAAAGTTATTATAAAGTTAATAAAATTTATTGCGTTGCGGCCTGGTTTTTTCTTTTTTGTTTTGTTTTTTTTACCTTCCAGGTGGACCAACCGATCGACTAGCTGCAGCACTGATGTGCATTCTGACAGAAGCATTGCGCTGCTGTCAGATTACACACAAGTCGGTGTATGCGGCGCTGCAAGACGAGATTTCTCCTCTGCAGTAAAAGATACGTTTGCCGAGGCATATGAGCTGAGGAGGCGGCGGTGTTCATATGCTTTGGCAAACACTTTGTATATATAAAAAAAAAAAAAAATCCCTGCAATGATTTATTCATCCACATCGATTGATGTGAATGGATAAATCTGGTTTGCCAGGGCATACGGGCTAAGTGGGTATGGTTGTTGGGCGGAGCTCCTATGTCCTGGCAGACGCCTTTCCCCTCCTTTTTTTTTTTTTGGCAGAGATTTTTTTCATCCACATTGATCGATGCGAATGAAGAAATCTGTGCCGTTCATTTTTTCTTTCAGCCCAGAGGCTGAACGAAAAAAAAAAATCTCATTACCCGTATGCTCAATATAAGGAGAATAGCAGAAACTCCTAATGCTGGCCATACATGTAATGATTGCGGAAACCCTCAAATGCCAGGGCAGTACAAACACCCCACAAAAAACACCATTTTGGAAAGAAGACACCCCAAGGTATTCGCTGAGGGGCATATTGAGTCCATGAAAGATTGAAATTTTTGTCTTAAGTTAGCGGAAAGGGAGACTTTGTGAGAAAAAAACCAAAAAAATCAATTTCCGCTAACTTGTGCCAAATTTTTTTTTTTCTATGAACTCGCCATGCCCCTCATTGAATACCTTGGGGTGTCTTCTTTCCAAAATGGGGTCACATGTGGGGTATTTATACTGCCCTGGCTTTTTAGGGGCCCTAAAGCGTGAGAAGAAGTCTGGGATCCAAATGTCTAAAAATGCCCTCCTAAAAGGAATTTGGGCACCTTTGCTCATCTAGGCTGCAAAAAAGTGTCACACATGTGGTATCGCCGTACTCAGGAAAAGTTGGGGAATGTGTTTTGGGGTGTCTTTTTACATATACCCATGCTGGGTGAGAGAAATATCTTGGTCAAATGCCAACTTTGTATAAACAAATGGGAAAAGTTCTCTTTTGCCGAGATATTTTTCTCACCCAGCATGGGTATATGTAAAATGACACCCCAAAACACATTGCCCAACTTCTCCTGAGTACAGAGATACCACATGTGTGACACTTTTTTGCAGCCTAGGTGGGCAAAGGGGCCCACATTCCAAAGAGCACCTTTCGGATTTCACCGGCCATTTTTTACAGACTTTGATTTCAAACTACTTACCACACATTAGGGCCCCTAGAATGCCAGGGCAGTATAACTACACCACAAGTGACCCCATTTTGGAAAGAAGACACCCCAAGGTATTCGCTGATGGGCATAGTGAGTTCATAGAAGTTTTTATTTTTTGTCACAAGTTAGTGGAATATGAGACTTTGTAAGAAAAAAAAAAAAAAAATCATCATCATTTTCCGCTAACTTGTGACAAAAAATAAAACGTTCTATGAACTCACTATGCCCATCAGCGAATACCTTAGGGTGTCTACTTTCCGAAATGGGGTCATTTGTGGGGTGTTTGTACTGTCTGGCCATTGTAGAACCTCAGGAAACATGACAGGTGCTCAGAAAGTCAGAGCTGCTTCAAAAAGCGGAAATTCACATTTTTGTACCATAGTTTGTAAACGCTATAACTTTTACCCAAACCATTTTTTTTTTTTACCGAAACATTTTTTTTTTATCAAAGACATGTAGAACAATAAATTTAGAGAAAAATTTATATATGGATGTCGTTTTTTTTGCTAAATTTTACAACTGAAAGTGAAAAATGTCATTTTTTTGCAAAGAAAATCGTTAAATTTCGATTAATAACAAAAAAAGTAAAAATGTCAGCAGCAATGAGATACCACCAAATGAAAGCTCTATTAGTGAGAAGAAAAGGAGGTAAAATTCATTTGGGTGGTAAGTTGCATGACCGAGCAATAAACAGTGAAAGTAGGGTAGGTCAGAAGTGTAAAAAGTGGCCTGGTCATTAAGGGTGTTTAAGCTTGGGGGGCTGAAGTGGTTAAAAAACTCTTTAGTTGCTTTTGCAGTATGCTTTGGGTCATTGTCCATATGCACTGTGAAGCGCCATCCAATGAGTTTTGAAGCATTTGGCTGAATATGAGCAGATAATATTGCCCGAAACACTTCAGAATTCATCCTGCTGCTTTTGTCAGCAGTCACATCATCAATAAAAACAAGAGAACCAGTTCCATTGGCAGCCATACATGCCCATGCCATGACACTACCACCACCATGCTTCACTGATGAGGTGGTATGCTTAGGATCATGAGCAGTTCCTTTCCTTCTCCATACTCTTCTCTTCCCATCACTCTGGTACAAGTTGATCCTGGTCTCATCTGTCCATAGGATGTTGTTCCAGAACTGTGAAGGCTTTTTTAGATGTTGTTTGGCAAACTCTAATCTGGCCATCCTGTTTTTGAAGCTCACCAATGGTTTACATCTTGTGGTGAACCCTTTGTATTCACTCTGGTGAAGTCTTCTCTTAATTGTTGACTTTGACACACATACACCTACCTCCTGGAGAGTGTTTTTGATCTGGCCAACTGTTGTGAAGGGTGTTTTCTTCACCAGGGGAAGAATTCTTTGGTCATCCACCACAGTTGTTTTCCGTGGTTTTCCGGGTCTTTTGGTGTTGCTGAGCTCACCGGTGCGTTCCTTTTTTTTTTAAGAATGTTCCAAACAGTTGTTTTGGCCAGGCCCAATGTTTTTGCTATCTCTCTGATGGGTTTGTTTTGTTTATTCAGCCTAATGATGGCTTGCTTCACTGATAGTGACAGCTCTTTGGATCTCATCTTGAGAGTTGACAGCAACAGATTCCAAATGCAAATAGCACTTGTGAAATGAACTCTGGATCTTTTATCTGCTCATTGTAATTGGGATAATGAGGGAATAACACACACCTGGCCATGGAACAGCTGAGAAGCCAATTGTCCCATTACTTTTGGTCCCTTAACAAGTGGGAGGCACATATGCAAACTGTTGTAATTCCTACACCGTTCACCTGAATTGGATGTAAATACTCTCAAATTAAAGCTGACAGTCTGCAGTTACAGCACATCTTGTGTGTTTCATTTCAAATCCATTGTGGTGGTGTATAGAGCCAAAAATGTTAGAATTGTGTCGATGTCCCAATATTTATGGACCTGACTGTATACTAGGCTGGCACATGAAAAAGTAGCCCTCCTCCAGTACATCTTATACAGGGTGGCCAACAAAAACGTAGCCCGCCGCCAGCAATAGTATGACAAGATGAACGAGCAAGTGGATTTTATTTATTTTTTTCATTACCCACAAGTCACAAAAGATTCTGAATGTGGTTCCGATCACGTCCATGCATCTTCGGGCAAGTCGGATTATGTTGGCTAATACTGCTTGTGCCAACATAATCAGAGGCATAGATGTGAACAGGCACTAACTGTCAAATTGTAGGTAATTACAAAAAAAAAAAAAAAAAAAATCCACTTGCTTGTTCATCTTGTCATACTATGGCTGCAGGTGGGATACTTTTTAGTGGGCAACCCTGTAGAAGGGAATAAAAACCCCAAACAGATTTTATGCCGGGTATCATTATTTTTGGATACTAGCGTCAATGTGGTTACATTCACACAGCCATTGTATAGTTCGATACAGGAGACATATATTCAGTCCCAAGAACAGTATCAAATCCTGCAGAACAAAGGAGAGAACTTTTACCAAAAGTTACGTTTTGGGAAAAGTTCATGGCAATTAAATGGTCAGACAAACCCCTTTTTATAGAAAGGCTGGGATGGTAATCAGCTGATCGCTGAAACAGTGTCCAGGCAAACATTTCCTCAAATGAACGACCATCCATGCAACATATGGGCAAGCTAAATCTACAAGACCAGGCTCTCCATTCTGACACAAGCTTAGGCCCTATGGACAGGGGTTCATGTTCTGGGACAATTCCTTTAAGGGTACTTTCACACTTGCGTCAGTGATCCGGCAAGCAATTCAGTCGCCGGAACTGCCTGCCGGATCCGTCAAAACGTATGCCAACTGATGGCATTTGTAAGACGGATCAGGATCCTGATCCGTCTTACAAATGCATTGAAATGCCGGATCCGTCTTTCCGGTGTTATCTGGGAAAACGGATCCGGCATTTATTTTTTTCGGTCTGCGCAGATGGATCCGGCATTTTGAATGCCGGATCCAGCACTAATACATTCCTATGGAAAAAAATGCCGGCATTCAGGCAAAGTGTGCAGTGTTTTTGGCCGGAGATAAAACCGTAGCATGCTGCGGTATTATCTCCTTTCTGAAAAGTCAAAAAGACTGAACTGAAGACATCCTGATGCATCCTGAATGGATTTCTCTCCATTCAGAATGCATAAGGATAAAACTGATCAGTTCTTTTCCCGTATAGAGCCCCTAGGACGGAACTCAGCGCCGGAAAAGAAAAACACTGGCGTGAAAGTACCCTAATATGGGGCTTCTTATACAAAGCAGTAGTATATCTATGCATCAAAATACAGCATTAGAAAGGGCAAGTAAATGGAGATCCAGGAAAATACTTACCAAGGCTTCATAATCTTCTGCAATTTTTGATATTTACTGCAAAAAAAAAGAATAATATGGGGGAAAGTGAGCAAAAACATAGTCAATCTACACCAAATATATACATGTATTGTTTGCCTATCACAGTCAAGTGTGAGTATCAACAAACACACAACTTCACATTTTGACAAATGTTCAGCATGTGTGGATTTACTATGATAATTTTTCAGAAGCCGCCGCCAGCGGTTCTCTTCCGGCCAATGCTCTGCCGGAATGCATTGGATCCGTCCAGCTGTTCCCTGGAGTGTGAACCTAGCAGTTAACTAAGACAGTAAATCACTAATTACACTCCAGCAGTAGTCTTTGCATCTGTATCTCTGCCTCTTTCTGCAGCAGCCCCTCCTTTCTCCTCCTCCCCGTCCCCTCTCCACAGACTTCTCTGTAAGCTGATCCATCAGTGAGCAGGCAACCAGTAGAAATGAGTGAAACAATTAGAAGCAAATCAAACTTGTTATGAATCTCCCAAAATCTCCCTAATTTTGGCAAATCCGAAACTCTTGTGAATTGTGCCACATGAATTGCTCGAAATGGAATCCACCATTTTACAAATCAGAAGAGAGAGAAGTGATATTTTTGGGACCTTTTCTTTTAATTAAAACACAAGCAAGCAGTCGGGCTGTTACCTCCGGCTAGCATCCATTTACCCACAGCGATATATATTGCTGTCACTTTGACATTACTAATGCTGTCTTTGTGCAAGAGCTCGAAAGGGGTTGGATACAGCCCTAGGAGAACTCAGACTGTCATACATGACTTTTCAGGGCAACTGAGGCACTTTTGGTTTAGACCAAATCGAATCTGGTGGTCGTTTTGATACGAATCAGACCGGAGATGACTGTTTGGAAAAGCCTGTCTTTGGTGAAGACAGACCTAAGCTGTGAATTGAGACTTCGTGAAGAAGAGGGGGACAGCAGGAGAAGAGTCTGATAAGAGGAGAAGGAAGCATCTTTCTCTGATAAGATATATAAAGTTTTTTATATCTGCTTGTACTACTCATTTGTAAAAAAATAAATGAAACCGTTACTCTTTAATTCACATGTACTTTTGTCTACAGAAATTGTCTGAGGAACGTCCTGCAGCTCTAGACAAAGCAACTGTATCTTAAAAAAATGTAGTTACAAGATGATCATGGGAGTTATAGTACAAATAAAAAATAAAAACTTTACAGAGAAAATAGCATTGTATGTCATAATTAGATTCATGATTTAAATTATAATGTATGTCCTATGAACTGGTATGATATAAAGGAGATACATGCAGACACACAAATCCTTCTTAAATTATTAAAAGGGAGCCACAAGGGAAATTATAGACGCTGAACTTCGAGAACTCACATCTCAGATACTGCCAAGGACACCAAGTGTGCTGGCTTACAAGTGATACACAAAGGAACGCTCTGTTTATTGGCCCATATTGGCATTTGTGCTGGTGCTTGGCAACCTGTAGATTTTTTACACTGAAATAGCCAATATTCTTCAGTCTACCAACCTGCATATTTTCTATTTTCTTTTACTCAGCCGTCCATCAGATTTATGTTAAAGCAATATCTAGACATCATGTAAAGAGTACGTTACCAGACGCATGCTGTAATTAATATTAAACTGTTTAAATGTGTACCATTTGTTTTCTGGCTGACTTTGCAGCAGAAATAAACTACAAAATCCAAATGTCACATAAAAAGTGAAACAGAATTGTTAAAATCTCATTTCCCTTTTGAACTTGGAAAAAACACTTGCTGATTTTTTTAATTTTTATGTTTGTGTCAATTAAAACACATGTTATACAGGGTGGCCCACGAAAACGTAGCCTGCCTCCAGCAATGATGAGATGAACAAGAAAGTGGATTGTTGTTTTTTTTGTTTTTGTTTTTTTTATTACCCACAAAAGTCACAAAAGATGCTGGCAGTGGTCCCCGTACACACCTATGCATCGTCGGATTATGTTGGCCGATACTGCAGATAGTGTTTGTGATGTTTTCCTTGAGTTCAGCCAGGTGATGTGGATTGTTAGTGGACACAGATAAAAATCGCATGTGGACAAATCTGAGAAACGTGGTGGCCGTAACCCCTTGCTCACAGTTTGCTAAGAACCCGTGCCAGTGAGCTCTGCAAGGTTTGGCATGTTGCCCCATCTTGTTGGAAAAAGCAGGACATTTTTTTTCTACTGGTGTTGATTGTAGAACTGTTCAAAGATGTCCAGGTAAGTTGCACTATTCACAGTTGATCTGAAGAAAATTGCCCACACCAATCGAGTTCCTAACACTGAACACCAATTGCCAATTTTCTGGTCGTGACGTGGTGTTTCATGAGTCAAATGGAGATTTTCAGCAGACCGTACCTTATATTCTGGGAATTTACGTGACCTGATAAATGAAACCAAGCTTCATCTGTCATGAAGTACAGCAATGGGTCCAAATGTCTGTCAGCAATCAAGTCCAGTAATTTACGCGCGTAGCTTTGTCAGACTTTCAGTTCCTGCACACACGTTATTCGATATGGTTTCAGGATCAGAGATTTCAGCACTTACTGACACGTCGTTTATGATACACCACTAGAGATGAGCGAATTTCATATTTTGAAATTGGTTCACTCTTCGATTGGTGGTAAAAGCAGAATTGCGTTATGGATTCCGTTACCACGGACCATAACGCAATTCTATGACGGAATGCCTTTAGAGGTATTCCGTCATAATAGAAGTCTATGGGCTGCAAAACGGATCCGTCCCATTTCAGTTATGCAGGGTTGCCCTCTCCTGCATAACAGAAATGGGACGGATCCGTTATGCAGGCCATAGAATTCTATTATGACGGAATGAATAACGAAATGCCTCTAAAGGCATTCCATTATAGAATTGCGTTATGGTCCGTGGTAACGGATTCCATAATGCAATTCTGCTTTTACCACCAAACGAAGCGTGAACAAATTTCATAATATGAAATTCGCTCATCTCTATACACCACCTTGCTGAGACAATCTTCAAGTTGATTTTTGGGGGCTACTTGCTATCCGCTGCTGAATTTCATGCACAACTTCAGCCATCTTGATTGATGGAGGCCTTGGTTTCTTCATGTTTGCAACAGAGCCAGTTTGATGCCATTTCCGAACTAGACTCAATATTTAGACTAGACTAGAATACAATATTTAGCTGGTGGTTTTGTTCCTGGGTTCTTGTCAGCAAAGGTCTCCTGCCTTTCCTTAATCGATCTGCTTCACACATAGCCTTCCACAATCACTATTTGCTGTTCCAGGGAGAACACCATCTTTCTGACAAATTAAGTCACTTTTATTAAACTGAATAATAAATCAGTCTTAGTTGCCCATAGCAACTAATCAGAGCTCAGCTTTCAGTTTCTACAGGGCTCTGAAAGAATAAAAGCTGAGCTCTGGTTGGTTGCTATGGACAACTAAGACAGATTTACTATTAGGCAGTTTGATTTGGAGATATTGGAGGGGGGCTGCTTTTTTGTGGGCCACCCTGTATAACATCACATACACTACCAATTGCTTTGCCATAATCAATTGTTTTTTATTCTCTTTCGTGTGGCTGTTTGCCATGTGTGAACATAGTCTTCAATATCAGATTGTAGGAAAGTCCAAACCCTGTACTCTCGCCAATCAGCTGTTTGGAGTAGCTCTGGGACTGGAAGTAGGTACTTAAACCATGTAGCTCTGTCCATGGATGATGACTGTTACAGCAGCGCTGCTCCGGTTCAAGTGCTGCTCATGAACAGCTGATCTGATATTGATGACCTATCCTGAGAATAGGCCATCAATAAAAAAAAAGAAAAGAAAAACCTTTTTAGGCTTTGTTCACATCTCCGGTGATCTGGCAGGCTGTTGCGGCACAGAGCAGCCTGCCGGATCCTCTGCTTCACAGAAATGCCTGGTTTTGGCCCAACATAAAACGCTGCATGCAAACACCAGAAGAAATCTATGTGTGACACAAGCCACAGGCACATAAAAGGGGACATAGAACACATTGTTTAAGAATGATCGGCTTTTTTTCTTCTTCATTTCAGAAGAAAAAATTCTAATTATAGGATGACCTTAATCTTGAAATTAATGGATTATCAGATTTTTACACTGTAGGGTTTGAATCTAAAATTTGGGGGGAATTTATCAAAGACCAGCTTTTTTACGTCTATCTCCTGAGCCGCTAATTTATGTTTAATGCATCATTCGGCAGTCCGGGCGCCTATACAGAAGTCTATGGCAGCTCTGAACTGTTGTAGATTCCGTCTTCATTTACGGCAGAAAACTGGCGTAAATAAAGATAAATAAGCCGAGCCCACTTGTCCTCCTTTCTTTTCAGGAAAGTGACAAAGGACGTAAAAACTCCACTTGCATCAATATTTTGTTGCAGTGGCATTTTTTTTTAAAACACAAGTTTATGCCTTTTTTACGTCAAAAAAGTGGCGTGGGGGAAGAATGATAAATTTCCCGCCAAAGTTTCTAAATATTTTTTCATGAATGGGAAAGCACATCCTAAACATTCACATGCAAGCATACAAATTAAAAGTAGTGAATGTTTTAATCTAGAAGGAAAAATGCAAGATTACCTTATTTGCAGGTTCCCTTGCGGATCTCGGGGCCTCCGTTCCCTGCTTGCTTGGGGGCGGAGCTGAAGGCACAGTAAGCAGGGCCCCTTGCTTGTGCGTGCGCGCACCTTGTAATTCCTATGAGCTTGTAATAAAGCTCAGACGAGGTGGCCGGACCGGGAGTGACTGCACATGCACAATAATATGCGATACCCGGCTACCAGATCAGCCAGCCGATAGGGTTTCTGTTCACCTGCGCAGCCACCTCTGATAACATTACAGCGGTGGCCGTAACCCCTAGAAACGAGCATCAAATTTGGGGCACTATAAAGAGGAATAAGGTGACAGAGGCTAATTGGAAAATGGATCTACGGTATATTACAGAAACCATCCTAGGACTACAAGGAAGTGATTAAATTGTGATTACTGAAATGAGACAACCCCTTTAAGAAAGGGGAATTGACTTAATGAACTCAAATCTTTATTAGAAAAGGAGTTCTTCAGATTTGTTCTAAGCAAGTCGTGCGTTTCCGTACTACAGAACAATCGATGTTAACAATGCCCCACAGTCTCATAACTTACAGAGCAAAGAAGCTAAGATTAATTGAAGGCACAGGCTCCTGAGTATTCCCTTTATACCCTTGCAGTAAATGGGATTTGGCTGTGGTTCACTTTTCTTTTAATTACATTTCCTCAAAGGTATAATTTTGGAAAAAGGATAATGTCAGATACAACTCTCATCTCGCTCCCGCACTAGAAGGCCATCTTTTTAATGCTATATGCGTCTGTTGTAAACTAAGCTGCACTGCAAACATTGTCCTTGTCTTCTTAGCAGGTAATCAGCTTCATATCCTCTCGTACTTACCCATCTTTCCTGCCTATTATTACAAATCCTATGAGCAGGTTTTTAATCCTTTATCAACTCAATGGGTATGGAAATGCCTGGTCTGGCATTAGCTAGGATCATGCAAAAGATTCATCCGATTCAATAGGTCTTAAAACTTTGAAAGGATTTTAGTCACATTTTATGTCAACACAAGAAGCAATAAATTGGCAAAATGGAATATATTCTTCAAACTGAGGCTGGGTTCACATCATGTGTTTGTCATTCGTTTAACATATAGAAAAAACGTATACGTTAACAGATGCCTTCAGACTCATGCCATACAGTGGCATTCCGAGTTACACTGTAAAAAAATAAAAAAGTATAAATTTATTTTATACTGGACTGTATTGTATTTTTTTTCCCCCAACATATACATTAAACGGATGGCAAAAACGTTATGTGAACCCACCCTTATAGAACGTCAAAACTGGCGTGGTGAAATGGTCACATCTGGAGAGGTACCAAGTTGAGATGAGATGCAAAGCTAGAATATACTTTATAAAGTACAGCATATTAGCTCTGAACTGGTCGTTATCTGTGCCCTTATTTATGACCTGTGTCTGTAAAACTAGCAGTACGCCATTTTATGGGGAGTGAACCGGTGTCCAGAGTGGGGGGAAAATGTCAGTGCATCTCATGGGGTGAATACTAATTGAGAAGGCAGCAGCATTCGCAGGCACACTGCACCCTTCTCCAGCTTTCCCTAGGCCAGTGATGACACGTTCATTGGTCACATGTAGTGTTGAGCGAACTTGTGTTTTACCGTAAGTTCGGCGTCTAAAGTTCGGGTTATCGAAGAATCGCGTTATAGATTCTAAATTCCGTTATGGTCCGTGGTAGCGGAATCCATAAGGCGATTCTTCGATAACCCGAACTTTAGAAGCCGAACTTAAAACACAAGTTCGCTCAACACTAGTCACATGGCCTAGGAGCAGCTTAGCCTTATTCAAATGAATAGGCCTGATTGTGACACCAAGCACAGCTGCAATACAATGTACGGTACTGTGCTTGGTAAGCTGCGAGAAGGCACCAGCACTCCTGTGCCTTCTCAAACAGCTGATTGGCGGGGGGTCCCGGGTTTCGGCCCCCCACCAATAAGATACTGATGGCCTATACAGAGGATAGGTCATCAGTTTAAAAATCTCAGAAAACCCTTTTAACACTGGGGGTCTGATCTAAGGTCTGATTAACATAGGGGGTTTGATTGGTAGTCTGATCTGAGGTCTAATGAACATTTTTTTTTTCTTATTTTCCTCCTCTAAAACCAAGGTGCGTCTTATGGGCAGGTGCATCTTATAGGGCGAAAATATGGTATATCATTTTAAATAGAACATACTTTGATGCGTCTTATATGAGGTGCAAAATTGAAAGCATACCACAAAACCAGAATGTGCTTAGGAGTACCAAGAATTTTGTAGTACCTGAACAAATCAGACCTCATGCACAAAACTATTCTAGCCAAAAGTGCCAAAGTTGAACAAAGCAAGATATAACACCATTTGTTAGAAGAGTTTTTATGCAGTAGGCCTACTGGATCTAGTTTTGTACACCGGCCTCCCTATAGAATTTCTGAATGTATGGATAGCAGGTGAAACTTACTCTGTACCACTTTCCACCATTTGTGTAAGTAAATAAATACCATCCAGGTTTATGAATTCTTGAGCAAAAGTAATATCTCGTGAAAATCTGGCCAAATCCTTTAACGCTTCTAGCTTGACGTCCATACTTGAAGACTGGATCCTCTCATGGAGCTTATGAGCAGTGTGAGTCTAAGCATAGACACAAAAAAACAGTGGATTGGTAAATACAATTTCTTTATCACACACAACCATATGAAGGTACACATATAAAACCTGATATAAAAAAAAAAGTGGAGAACTATGATTTTATTTTATTTTTTTACACTTCATAGGTGATTGCTGGAGACAAATCACAGGAGCCATGCAATAATACAAATAAAAAAGGTGAAATCGACTACCACTTAAATAATACCAAAACATAGCATACTTAGAGTACTTCTTACAGTTTTAGGCTACACCCACATCTGTGGTCAGTAAATCCGGTAGTCTGTTCCAACAGAAGAGCAGACTATCCGGCATAACCAGACACTGCTAGGGCCCACTGGTTCCCCATTCACTATAATGGTTTCAGTCCGGTTTCCAACAAGTTCACTGACTAAGGGTTCATTCACACGTCCGTAGTGTATTCCGGATACGCAATACACCTGGCCGGCACCCACCATAGAACTGCCTATTTTTGTCCGCAATTGCGGACAAGAATAGGACATGTTTTATTTTTTTGCGGCACCGCGGCCCGGAAGTTCGGGGCCGTGCTCTGGAAATGCGGATGCAGAGAGCACATAGTGTGCTATCCGCATCCATTTCTGCCCCATTGAGAATAAATGGGTCCGCACCTGTTACCGATATTGCGGAACGGATGCGGACCTATTTGCGGACGTGTGAATGGACCCTAATGCTAGATGTTAAAAGTTTAAAAAAAATTATCCTCTATTCACCTGAAAGGGGAGAACTGTTAGACTGGTGGGGGTCTGACCACTGTGATCCCCACTGAACATGAGAACGGAGGTCTCATGCCCCAATATGCATCGAGAGGCAAGTATATAATTGGCCTCCTTATTTATCTCTATGGGAGTCCCAGAGACTTTGATTGGCGCTGTTTTGCTTGATCATTTTGGAAACCGAAGGGGGTCCCACTGTTCATATTCCTTCCCCCCCCCCCCCCCCCCCACACACACACACACCACATCAATGTCCAGTGGATAGGAGATAAAGGTGAAATCAGATTGGAACAAGTTAGGCCCCTTTCACACGGGCGAGTATTCCGCGCGGGTGCAATGCGTGAGGTGAACGTATTGCACCCGCACTGAATCCGGACCCATTCATTTCTATGGGGCTGTGTACATGAGCGTTGATTTTCACGCATCACTTCTGCGTTGTGTGTAAATCGCAGCATGCGCTATATTGATCGATTTCCACGCAACGCAGGCTCCATAGAAGTGAATGGGGGTGCGTGAAAATTGCAAGCATCCGCAAGCAAGTGCGGATGCGGTGCGATTTTCACGCACGGTTGCTAGGAGACGATCGGGATGGGGACCCGATCATTTTATAATTTTCCCTTATAACATGGTTATAAAGGGAAAATAATAGCATTCTTAATACAGAATGCATAGTACAATAGCGCTGGAGGGGTTAAAAAAAAAATATAATAATTTAACTCACCTTAATCCACTTGCTTGCGCAGCCCAGCTTCTCTTCTGTCTCCTTCTTTGCTGATTGCAGGAAAAGGACCTGTGGTGACTCATCACATGGTCCGTCACATGATCTTTTACCATGGTGATGGATCATGTGATGACTGGAGTGACGTCACCACAGGTCCTTTTCCTGCACACAGCAAAAAAGAAGACAGAAGTGATGCCGGGCTGCGCGAGCAAGTGGATTAAGGTGTGTTTAATTATTTATTTTTTAACCCCTCCAGCACTATTGTACTATGCATTCTGTATTAAGAATGCTATTATTTTCCCTTATAACCATGTTATAAAAGGGAAAATAATACAATCTACAGAACACCGATCCCAAGCCCGAAATTCTGTGAAGAAGTTCGGGTTTGGGTACCAAACATGCACGATTTTTCTCACGCGAGTGCAAAACGCATTACAATGTTTTGCACTCGCGGGGAAAAATCGCGCATGTTCCCGCAACGCACCGTACCTTTTCCTGCAACGCCCGTGTGAAACCAGCCTTAAGGCCAGGTTCACATCGCCGCTTACTTTTCTGTTCTTCTGATCCATCAGAAGAACAGAAAAATAAAGTACAGGTTCAATTTTTTTCTTTAAGCATGCGTTATGCTCTTTTATGCACATTCAGCATCAGTTTTAGCCATTTCCGTCTGAGATCCGTTATTTTAGATGGAAAAAAAAGTCCTGCATCCAAATGTGCATAAATGAGCATAACGGAAGCTTAAAATACAGGATCCATTTTTTTTCTGAAAAATACTGCTGTGAACCTGGCCTAAGAATCACTGCTAAATCAATACTTACTGGTGATGATGTCAGCCGCAGAATGGCTCCATTTTTTATCTCATTACGATTCTAAAACAATAAAGTCATGTTAATATAACACCTCTGTGTACACACAAACACATAAGATCACCTTCATTCCAGAACCGTTATAGAGCCCGTCTCCTTAATATCACCAACCATCCTTTGTGAAAAGGCTTTTAACTAGATTTTCATTCATATCAAAACAGCCAAAATAGCACTAGTGAGGTTGGACACTGACATTGTACAAGGCCTGGCTGGCAATTAGTGTCCCAGTACATGAAGTAACGTTTCATAGGGTTATGGTCAGGGTACAAAATTTTTTCATTGGAAACACAGCAAGGATGATTTAAAATATAACTGATATAAAATAAAAACAACAAAAAACAACCATCAACTCTTAGTACTGTCCATGTCTTTTATTGAGCATACTGAGTAAACACCAACAGTGCAGGAAGAAAAAGCAAGTAAACCCGTGACTTTAACCACCTCAGCTCCCCTAGCTTAAAGTATAACTGTCATATATATTTTTTTGGGAGTATTGGATTGTGGTGATTAATATCTCCTTGGTGGCCCTATTTCAACTTTTCACTGTGTATTCAATTACCCCTTAATTCCACAGTTTTGTTCCATGCACTGCCTAATAGGGTTGCTAGGCATGGTCCGTCTATCTGTTGAAGGACGCAGAAGCAGGCTGCGTGCAAGGTCAGATTACTGACAGCCAGGGACTGTAAGTAAATGATTAAAGCCAGGTCCTCCCCAGCAGCTGATGACAGTGCCTGGGCTGTGTGTACTTCTCCCTGTCCATGCGCTTGGCAGACGCTCCCTCACTCAGCAGAGCTGGAGAAGTAGAGTTGAAGCAGCGCAGACCAGGTAAGGGGCATCTGCCATCTGCTCAGTGTATAAATGAAAGCAACATGTGGTAAGAGGACCCCTTTGTGCTGCAGGAGATTAACCCTTTAGGGGGAGGGCTCTGGTTACTGACACTTTTGGGGGGCTATTGTTACTGGCTAGTGAGGGCAGGTGGGATTAGCCTCAGAGTGAGGGCAGTGGCGGCCATCTTAACTGAATAGTGAAATTGCAGTTTTATGCAGACTGGTTGCTAAGGGCTGAATCTTATTAAATATGGGGTAAGTCAGTCTAATAGTAACTGATTCTGGAATATCATGTTATTAGTAATTACAAATATGAAAATTGAAATTAGGGTCTAAGTGTGACAGTTATCCTTTAACCACCTCCGGACCGCCTAACGCAGGATCGCGTTCCGGAGGTGGCAGCCCTGTGCAGAGTCACGCATAAATGCGTCATCTCGCGATGGCCGAGATTTCCTGTGAACGCGCGCACACAGGCGCGCGCGCTCACAGGAACGGAAGGTAAGAGAGTTGATCTCCAGCCTGCCAGCGGCGATCGTTCGCTGGCAGCCTGGAGATGTGTTTTTTTTAACCCCTAACAGGTATATTAGACGCTGTTTTGATAACAGCGTCTAATATACCTGCTACCTGGTCCTCTGGTGGTCCCCTTTGTTTGGATCGACCACCAGAGGACACAGGTAGCTCAGTAAAGTAGCACCAAGCACCACTACACTACACTACACCCCCCCCCCCCCGTCACTTATTAACCCCTTATTAGCCCCTGATCACCCCATATAGACTCCCTGATCACCCCCCTGTCATTGATTACCCCCCTGTCATTGACCAACCCCCTGTAAAGCTCCATTCAGACGTCCGCATGATTTTTACGGATCCACTGATAGATGGATCGGATCCGCAAAACGCATCCGGACGTCTGAATTAAGCCTTACAGGGGCGTGATCAATGACTGTGGTGATCACCCCATATAGACTCCCTGATCACCCCCCTGTCATTGATTACCCCCCTGTCATTGATTACCCCCCTGTAAAGCTCCATTCAGATGTCCGCATGATTTTTACGGATGCACTGATAGATGGATCGGATCCACAAAACGCATCCGGACATCTGAATGAAGCCTTACAGGGGCATGATCAATGACTGTGGTGATCACCCCATATAGACTCCCTGATCACCCCCCTGTCATTGATTACCCCCCTGTAAAGCTCCATTCAGATGTCCGCATGATTTTTACGGATGCACTGATAGATGGATCCGATCCGCAAAACGCATCCGGACGTCTGAATGAAGCCTTACAGGGGCATGATCAATGACTGTGGTGATCACCCCATATACACTCCCTGATCACCCCCCTGTCATTGATTACCCCCCTGTAAAGCTCCATTCAGATGTCCGCATGATTTTTACGGATGCACTGATAGATGGATCGGATCCGCAAAACGCATCCGGACGTCTGAATGAAGCCTTACAGGGGCATGATCAATGACTGTGGTGATCACCCCATATAGACTCCCTGATCACCCCCCTGTAAAGCTCCATTCAGATGTCCGCATGATTTTTACGGATGCACTGATAGATGGATCCGATCCGCAAAACGCATCCGGACGTCTGAATGAAGCCTTACAGGGGCATGATCAATGTCTGTGGTGATCACCCCATATAGACTCCCTGATCACCCCCCTGTCATTGATCACCCCCCCTGTCATTGATCACCCCCCCTGTCATTGATCACCACCCCTGTCATTGATCACCCCCCTGTCATTGATCACTCCCCCTGTCATTGATCACTCCCCCTGTCATTGATCACTCCCCCTGTCATTGATCACTCCCCCTGTCATTGATCACTCCCCCTGTCATTGATCACTCCCCCTGTCATTGATCACTCCCCCTGTCATTGATCACTCCCCCTGTCATTGATCACTCCCCCTGTCATTGATCACCACCACTGTCATTGATCACCCTCTGTAAGGCTCCATTCAGACATTTTTTTGGCCCAAGTTAGCGGAATAATTTTTTTTTCTTCTTACAAAGTCTCATATTCCACTAACTTGTGTCAAAAAATAAAATCTCACATGAACTCCCCATACCCCTCACGGAATCCAAATGCGTAAAATTTTTTAGACATTTATATTCCAGACTTCTTCTCACGCTTTAGGGCCCCTAGAATGCCAGGGCAGTATAAATACCCCACATGTGACCCCATTTCGGAAAGAAGACACCCCAAGGTATTCCGTGAGGGGCATATTGAGTCCATGAAAGATTGAAATTTTTGTCCCAAGTTAGCGGAATGGGAGACTTTGTGAGAAAAAAATTAAAAATATCAATTTCCGCTAACTTGTGCCAAAAAAAAAAAATTTCTATGAACTCGCCATGCCCCTCATTGAATACCTTGGGGTGTCTTATTTCCAAAATGGGGTCACTTGTGGGGTATTTATACTGCCCTGGCATTCTAGGGGCCCCAAAGCGTGAGAAGAAGTCTGGTATCCAAATGTCTAAAAATGCCCTCCTAAAAGGAATTTGGGCACCTTTGCGCATCTAGGCTGCAAAAAAGTGTCACACATCTGGTATCGCCGTACTCAGGAGAAGTTGGGGAATGTGTTTTGGGGTGTCATTTTACATATACCCATGCTGGGTGAGAGAAATATCTTGGTCAAATGCCAACTTTGTATAAAAAAATGGGAAAAGTTGTCTTTTGCCAAGATATTTCTCTCACCCAGCATGGGTATATGTAAAATGACACCCCAAAACACATTCCCCAACTTCTCCCGAGTATGGAGATACCACATGTGTGACACTTTTTTGCAGCCTAGGTGGGCAAAGGGGCCCATATTCCAAAGAGCACCTTTAGGATTTCACAGGTCATTTACCTACTTACCACACATTAGGGCCCCTGGAAAATGCCAGGGCAGTATAACTACCCCACAAGTGACCCCATTTTGGAAAGAAGACACCCCAAGGTATTCCGTGAGGGGCATGGCAAGTTCCTAGAATTTTTTATTTTTTGTCACAAGTTAGTGGAAAATTATGATTTTTTTTTTTTTTTTCATACAAAGTCTCATATTCCACTAACTTGTGACAAAAAATAAAAACTTCCATGAACTCACTATGCCCATCAGCAAATACCTTGGGGTCTCTTCTTTCCAAAATGGGGTCACTTGTGGGGTAGTTATACTGCCCTGGCATTCTAGGGGCCCAAATGTGTGGTAAGGAGTTTGAAATCAAATTCTGTAAAAAATGACCTGTGAAATCCGAAAGGTGCTCTTTGGAATATGGGCCCCTTTGCCCACCTAGGCTGCAAAAAAGTGTCACACATCTGGTATCTCCGTACTCAGGAGAAGGTGGGGAATGTGTTTTGGGGTGTCATTTTACATATACCCATGCTGGGTGAGAGAAATATCTTGGCAAAAGACAACTTTTCCCATTTTTTTATACAAAGTTGGCATTTGACCAAGATATTTATCTCACCCAGCATGGGTATATGTAAAAAGACACCCCAAAACACATTCCCCACCTTCTCCTGAGTACGGAGATACCAGATGTGTGACACTTTTTTGCAGCCTAGGTGGGCAAAGGGGCCCACATTCCAAAGAACACCTTTCGGATTTCACTCGTCATTTTTTACAGAATTTGATTTCAAACTCCTTACCACACATTTGGGCCCCTAGAATGCCAGGGCAGTATAACTACCCCACAAGTGACCCCATTTTGGAAAGAAGAGACCCCAAGGTATTTCGTGATGGGCATAGTGAGTTCATAGAAGTTTTTATTTTTTGTCACAAGTTAGTGGAATATGAGACTTTGTAAGAAAAAAAAAATTAAAATCATCATTTTCCGCTAACTTGTGACAAAAAATAAAAAGTTCTATGAAATCACTATGCCCATCAGCGAATACCTTAGGGTGTGTACTTTCCGAAATGGGGTCATTTGTGGGGTGTTTGTACTGTCTGGCCATTGTAGAACCTCAGGAAACATGACAGGTGCTCAGAAAGTCAGAGCTGCTTCAAAAAGCGGAAATTCATATTTTTGTATCATAGTTTGTAAACGCTATAACTTTTACCCAAACCATTTTTTTTTTACCCAAACATTTTTTTTTTATCAAAGACATGTAGAACTATAAATTTAGAGCAAAATTTCTATATGGATCTCGTTTTTTTTGCAAAATTTTACAACTGAAAGTGAAAAATGTCATTTTTTTGAAAAAAAATCGTTAAATTTCGATTAATAACAAAAAAAGTAAAAATGTCAGCAGCAATGAAATACCACCAAATGAAAGCTCTATTAGTGAGAAGAAAAGGAGGTAAAATTCATTTGGGTGGTAAGTTGCATGACCGAGCAATAAACGGTGAAAGTAGTGTAGGTCAGAAGTGTAAAAAGTGGCCTGGTCTTTCAGGGTGTTTAAGCACTGGGGGCTGAAGTGGTTAAACCCCCTTAAAGACCAGACCACTTTTTACAATTCTGCACTACACTACTTTCACGGTTTATTGCGCGGTCATGCAACTTACCACCCAAATGAATTTTACCTCCTTTTCTTCTCACTAATCGAGCTTTCATTTGGTGGAATTTCATTGCTGCTGAGATTTTAACTTTTTTTTTATATTAATCGAAATTTACCGAAATTTTTGCAAAAAAATGACATTTTTCACTTTTGGTTGTAAAATTATTCAAATAAAACTACATTTCTATATAAATTTTTCTCTAAATTCATTGTTCTACATGTCTTTGATAAAAAAAAATGCAATAAGTGTATATTTATTGGTTTGGGTAAAAGTTATAGCGTTTACAAACTATGGTACAAAAATGTGAATTTCCGCATTTTTAAGCAGCTCTGACTTTCTGAGCACCTGTCATGTTTCCTGAGGTTCTACAATGCCCAGACAGTAAAAACACCCCACAAATGACCCCATTTCGGAAAGTAGACACCCTAAGGTATTCGTTGATGGGCATAGTGAGTTCATAGAAGTTTTTATTTTTTGTCACAAGTTAGCGGAAAATGATGATTTTTTATTTTAATAATTTTTTTCTTACAAAGTCTCATATTCCACTAACTTGTGACAAAAAATAAAAACTTCCATGAACTAACTATGCCCATCACGAAATACCTTGGGGTGTCTTTTTTCCAAAATGGGGTCACTTGTGGGGTATTTATACTGCCCTGGCATTTTAGGGGACCTAAAGCGTGAGAAGAAGTCTGGAATCCAAATGCCTAAAAAATACCCTGTGAAATCCTAAAGGTGCTCTTTAGAATTTGGGCCCCTTTGGGCACCTAGGCTGCAAAAATGTGTCACACATGTGGTATCGCCGTACTCAGAAGAAGTAGGGCAATGTGTTTTGGGGTGTATTTTTACATATACCCATGCTGGGTGAGAGAAATATCTCTCTAAAAGTCAACTTTTCCCATTTTTTTATACAAAGTTGTCATTTTAGAGAGATATTTCTCTCACCCAGCATGGGTATATGTAAAAAGACACCCCAAAACACATTGCCCACCACATGTGTGACACTTTTTTGCAGCCTAGGTTCGCAAAGGGGCCCAAATTCCTTTTAGGAGGGCATTTTTAGACATTTGGATTCCAGACTTCTTCTCACACTTTAGGGCCCCTAAAATGCCAGGGCAGCATATATTCCCCACAAGTGACCTTATTTTGGAAAGAAGACACCCCAAGGTATTCCGTGAGGGGCATGGTGAGTTCATCGAATTTATTTTTTTTGGCACAAGTTAGCGGAAATTATTATTATTTTTTTTTTTTTCTCACAAAGTCTCCCTTTCCGCTAGCTTGTGACAAAAAGTTCAATCTTTCATGGACTCAATATGCCCCTCAGCGAATACCTTGGAGTGTCTACCTTCCGAAATGGGGTCATTTGTGGGGTGTGTTTACTGTTCTGGCATTTTGGGCGAGGCTAAATTGTGAGCAACCCTTTAAAGCCTAAGGCCCCTTTCACACGGGCGAGTATTCCGCGCGGATGCGATGCATGAGGTGAACGCATTGCACCCGCACTGAATACCGACCCATTCATTTCTATGGGGCTGTTCACATGAGCAGTGATTTTCACGCATCACTTATGCGTTGCGTGAAAATCGCAGCATGCTCTATATTCTGTTTTTCACGCAACGCAGGCCCCATAGAAGTGAATGGGGTTGCGTGAAAATCGCAAGCATCCGCAAGCAAGTGTGGATGCGGTGCGATTTTCACGCACGGTTGCTAGGAGACGATCGGGATGGAGACCCGATCATTATTATTTTCCCTTATAACATGGTCATAAGGGAAAATAATAGCATTCTGAATACAGAATGCATAGTAAAACAGCGCTGGAGGGGTTAAAAAAATAATAATTTGACTCACCTTAGTCCACTTGATCGCGTAGCCCGGCATCTTCTTCTGTCTCCTTTGTTGAATAGGACCTGTGGTGAGCATTAAATACAGGAACAGGACCTTTGATGACGTCACTCCGGTCATCACATGATCCATCACATGATCTTTTACCATGGTGATGGATCATGTGATGACCGGAGTGACGTCATCAAAAGGTCCTTGACCTGTAATGGATGCTCACCACAGGACCTGTTCAGCAAAGGAGACCGAAGGAGATGCCGGCATCGCGAATAAGTGGACTAAGGAGAGTTAAATTATTTTTTTATTTTTTTTAACCCCTCCAGCGCTGTTTTACTAAGCATTCTGTATTCAGAATGCTATTATTTTCCCTTATAACCATGTTATAAGGGAAAATAATACAATCTACAGAACACCGATCCCAAGCCCGAACTTCTGTGAAGAAGTTCGGGTACCAAACATGCGCGATTTTTCTCACACGAGTGCAAAACGCATTACAATGTTTTGCACTCGCGCGGAAAAATCGCGGGTGTTCCTGTAACGCACCCGCACATTTTCCCGCAACGCCCGTGTGAAAGAGGCCTAAAGGTACTCGTTGGACTTTCGGCCCCTTTGCGCACCTAGGCTGCAAAAAAGTGTCACATATGTGGTATCGCCGTACTCAGGAGAAGTAGGGCAATGTGTTTTGGGGTGTCTTTTTACATATACCCATGCTGGGTGAGAAATATCTCAGTAAATTGACAACTTTGTATAATTTTTTTTTTTTTTAAGTTGTCATTTACAGAGATATTTCTCACACACAGTATGGGTATATGTAAAAAGACACCCCAAAACACATTGCCCTACTTCTTTTGAGTATGGCGATACCACATGTGTGACACTTTTTTGCAGCCTAGGTGCGCAAAGGGGCCCAAATTCCAATGAGAATCTTTACGATTTCACAGGGCACTTTTTACGCATTTGGATTCCAAACTACTTCTCACGCTTTAGGTCCCTTAAAATGCCAGGGCAGTATAAATACCCCACAAGTGACCCTATTTTGGAAAGAAGACACCCCAAGGTATTCTGTGAGGGGCATGGCGAGTTCCTAGAATATTTTTTTTTTGGCACAAGTTAGCGGAAAATTATATATATATTTTTTTTCTCTTACAAAGTCTCATATTCCACTAACTTGTGAAAAAAAAAATTTTTTTACATGAACTCGCCATGCCCCTCACGGAATACCTTGGGGTGTCTTCTTTCCAAAATGGGGTCACATGTGGGGTATTTATACTGCCCTGGCATTTTAGGGGCCCTAAAGCCCGAGAAGAAGTCTGGAATATAAATGTCTAAAAAATTTTACGCATTTGGATTCCGTGAGGGGTATGGTGAGTTCATGTGAGATTTTATTTTTTGTCACAAGTTAGTGGAATATGAGACTTTGTATGAAAAAACAAAAAAATAAATAAATCAATTTCCGCTAACTTGTGCCAAAAAAAAATATAAAATCTTGAACTCGCCATGCCCCTCAAAAGTGATCTTTTTATAGCGCCGCAGCGATTTTACGGTGTTTTTGCAGTGATCAGAAAAAAAACAATTTCTGTCACTGCAGTGGGGCGGACTGAACGCAAGTGTGCGCACAAGATCAAGCCTGATCGGGCGAACACTGCGTTTTTTGTAGAGCCTATGGAACATGTCCTATTCTTGTCCGCAATTGCGGACAAGAAAAGGCATTTTCTATATAGTTCTGGCACTGTGCGGATCCGCAAAATGCGGAAAGTACATTGCCGGTGTCCGTGTTTTGCGGATCCGCAGTGTCCGTGTTTTGAGGATCCGCAAAACACATACGGACGTCTGAATGGAGCCTTACAGGGGGGTGATCAATGACAGGGGGGTGATCAGGGAGTCTATATGGGGTGATATGGGGTTAATAAGGGGTTAACAAGTGACGGGGGGGGGTGTAGTGTAGTGTAGTGGTGTTTGGTGCTACTTTACAGAGCTGCCTGTGTCCTCTGGTGGTCGATCCAAGCAAAAGGGACCACCAGAGGACCAGGTAGCAGGTATATTAGACGCTGTTATCAAAATAGCGTCTAATATACCTTTTTGGGGTTAAAAAAATAAATAATTCGCATCTACAGCCTGCCAGCGAATGATCGCCGCTGGCAGGCTGCAGATCCACTCGTTTACCTCCGGTTCCTGTGAACGCGCGCTCCTGTGTGCGCGCGTTCACAGGAAATCTCGCGCGTCCAGGAGGAATAACAGGGCCGCCGCCAGGACGCAATCGTGCGTACGGCGGTCCTGGGGTGCTTAATAACCTGTGGATACCATTTAGCAGCAATCACCTCCAGCAAACATTAAAGAAAGCTAGCAATAAGGGCTGTATCAGACGAGTGTGTGTAGTCCGGAAATCACACTCAGTGTGCGAGCGTGATCCTCTGTTCTGGACACTGCTCACCCTGAAGGAGCGCATGGCATTATACTGATTTATAATGCTGTGTGCATCTGTGTGACCTTCCTTCTACAGGAGCATACTGAAATAAAGCGGTCAGTATAATTCTGTGGAAGTAAGGTCAAGCAGAGGCACACAGTATTATAAAGCAGTATAATGCTGCGCGCTCCTGCAAGACGAGCAGTGTCCAGAATGGAGGATCACACTCACACACGGTTTGCAACTTCTAGAAAGTACACGCTTGTGTGAAACAGCCCTAAGGCTGAGTTCACATCATGTTTTTTACATCCGTTTAACACAGGCATGCTCAACCTGCGGCCCTCCAGCTTTTGCAAAACTACAACTCCCAGCATGCCCGAACAGCCTACAGCTATCATCCGACAGCAGGGCATTGTGGGAGTTGTAGTTTTAAAACAGCTGGAGGGCCGCAGGTTGAGCATGCCTGTTTTGTATACATTGGGAAGAAAAAGGGATACAAAAGCGTAGCTCACCTCGCTTTTACATCCTGCAGAGTCCGGTAAAGAAACATATACATTAATGTATACGTGGAACTCTATGATGATGGATGCCACTGTACAACATCCATCAGAGGCACTTGTTTAATGTATATGTTTTTTGTATATGCAAAAACCACATCATGTGCAGTAGATAGTATTAAGTATCAGCGGTCTGTGATGTAACAGTATATTACAGAGCCTTAAATAGTTAAAGAGGACCCATAACCTCTCCTTACATGTCTGCTTCAGTAACTACTAATAACATGCATTTTTAATGTTTTCCAGACACTTATAAATGAAATGCCAGCAGTCTGCAATAAGGGATCCATTCATTTGAATGGGGCCTGTAGAAATCAGCGTGCTTGCTGTGAAAACAACCCCATTAATGTGAATGAAAATGATTTTCAGTCACAGAAATTTCTACAGCAAAATCTGCAATGTGTGAAGGTACCCTAAGGCCCCTTTCACACGGGCGAGATTTCCACACGGATGCAATGCGTGAGGTGAACGCATTGCACCCGCACTGAATCCGGACCCATTCATTTCTATGGGGCTGTGCACATGAGCAGTGATTTTCACGCATCACTTGTGCGTTGCGTGAAAATCGCAGCATGGTCTATATTGTGTGTTTTTCACGCAATGCAGGCCCCATAGAAGTGAATGGGGCTGCGTGAAAATCGCAAGCATCCGCAAGCAAGTGCAGATGTGGTGCGATTTTCACGCACAGTTGCTAGGAGACGATCAGGATGGGGACCCGATCATTATTATTTCCCTTATTACATGGTTATAAGGGAAAATAATAGCATTCTTAATACAGAATGCATAGTACAATAGGGCTGGAGGGGTTAAAAAAAAAATAATAATAATAATTTAACTCACCTTAATCCACTTGTTCGCGCAGCCCGGCTTCTTTTCTGTCTTCATCTTTGCTGTGCACAGAAAAAGATCATGTGATGAGCGCAGTGACGTCATCAAAAGGTCCTATTCCTCAAAGAAGACGACAGAAGAGAAGCTGGGCTGCGCGAACAAGTGGATGAGGCGAGTTAAATTATTATTTATTTATTTTTAACCCCGCCAGCGCTATTGTACTATGCATTCTGTATTAAGAATGCTATTATTTTCCCTTATAACTATGTTATAAGGGAAAATAATACAATCTACACAACACCTAACCCAAGCCCGAACTTCTGTGAAGAAGTTCGGGTTTGGGTACCAAACATGCCGATTTTTCTCACGCGCGTGCAAAACGCATTACAATATTTTGCACTCAAAAAAAAATCACGCATGTTCCCGCAACGCACCCGCATCGCCCGTGTGAAACCAGCCTGTTAGGGGTATGTCCCTGCGCAGTCTGACACTATCCAATTAAATCTACCAGTGTCAGGGAGCTCCAACTAGTAACATCCAGATGGACCTTTACAGCAGACTGCTGGCAATTCATGTATATAGGAAAGACAATCAGAGAAGTTAGGCGGAGAATTTGCAAACATGTTAATGACGTTGTGAAAAAGAACATTACACCGGTCGCGTCACATGTAAATGAGATCCATGGTGGAGACCCAAGGTGTCTGAAATTTTCAATCCTAGAGACTATTCCACCTTCCCCAAGGGGTGGTGACTGGGACCGGAAAATCCTTCAGAAAGAATGTGTCTGGATTCATCGGTTTAAATCCCAGGCACCCCTTGGCATTAATGAGAGACTCACTTTCTCTTGTTTTTTATAGTCTGATGGTTCGGATGAGCTCAACTTGATCACCCTGGTTTATGACTAGCCTACTTGGTAACGTTGTAGAGTCTGGGTAATTGGCTGGATACGGGAAGTATCCGATTATTGACTGGTTTGTGCTGATTATATAACAGACGCTTGGTGCTGCCTATGATCTAAGGCTTGCACCTAAGTGAAATTGCGTGTAGGAGGTTTTCATTATTTTGGGTCACACTTGTTAACTACTTTATCCCTCATGTTATAGCTCCTTTCACTGCTGTTTGGTTATTTTGACAGGATGCCCATTAGTCTGAATGTTCTGGGACATCTTAGCGCAGTTTGCGCTGTCTTTCATTGCTGCGGTGTAGTTATTTACTTGTACCTAAGTCTTGCGTTCCAATGACCGGGTGTGACCCATTGTGAGGCACCATGGACCGAAAGTGACTCTTGAACATGGGGATATTTATAGGGATCAAGTAGACACTACATTGTGTGACGATCTGGAGGAGCAGGACGGCACTAGAACGCGAGGCACTGTGAGTAGTGGACCTTTACTTGGTGTAGCAAGGCGTATCTCATGTCGACATTGGAGTGATTCATTATTCCTTCACAGCTTTGGGCAGACTGTTGGCCCCTCATCCTTGTGGGTTTCTGGTTTATCTGACCTCATGCTTTGAGCTAAGTAAGTGCTGTATCGGGGGTAATTATCTCCAGGATCTCTCCCCCTGATACATGTGTACCTTTTGTTCACAGGTGGGACTTATCTGTTGTTCCCCTTGGTCCTGTGTTCACACCAGTATCCTCGCTATCTGGCTGCGGATCCCCCGTTTGTATCATGAGTATATCTCACTTGATTGTTTTTTGACAGTTTTTCACCCATGACTGGTTATATACCTACCCCCTGATGAACCTATGAGTAGGGGAAACGCGTCAGAGTTGTGTCTACTAAAAGCCGAGGGAGATATTAGATACCTTGGCGCCCTGTTAGGGGCTTGTATATGGTGCTGTAGGTGAGACTATACACCCTAGCACCTGTTTATTTATTTATCTACATGGGCTGTTGTTTATTACGGGTGACATTTTGAACCCGTGATACGGTTTCTGTCTTAGGGTACTTTCACACTTGCGGCAGGACGGATCCGACAGGCTGTTCACCATGTCGGATCCGTCCTTCCGCTATTTCACCGTGCCGCCACTCCGTCCCCATTGACTATAATGGGGACGGGGCGGAGCTCCGGCGCAGCACGGCGAAAGCTGCCGGACCAAAAAGTCCTGCATGTCCGACTTTTTAGTCCAGCGGCTTTCGCGGCGCACCGCCGTGCTGCGCCTGAGCTCCGCCCCCGTCCCCATTATAGTCAATTAGGACGGAGCGGCGGTCCAGCGAAATAGCAGAAGGACGGATCCGACATGTTGAACAGCCTGTCGGATCCGTCCTGCCGCAAGTGTGAAAGTAACCTTATCATAGGGTACCTTTATATCGCATGTTAGCAGCAGGGTGTGCTAAGGGCACTCAGTCCAGGTTCGAGGACAGGGAGTCCCCACCATCAGGGGACGTCCCTGGGCTGAGATTTAACTTAGGGAGAGTGCAGGGACAGGTGAAACTGACACTCCCCCCAATTTTTGCCCTTGTTACGCTTATCTGCATGACCGTCTTAACGGTTGGGTACCCTTTGTAGATATCTATTTCATCTGAGCACTATCTTCCCTTCACAGATTCCACTTGTGAACCACTGTGGTGGGTTCGTCGTATCAATTGTTTATGAATAAAAGTTACGTTTTATAGGGGTTTATTTTGCTGGAACACTTCAATTCATGTATAAACTTCTAATAGGAATAACAGAGGAATGGCATAACATAGAGTCATAAGAATAGATACACCAGAGTAGTTATTACATGGGGAACACAAGTAGCCACTAAAACAGAGATGTCGGAGAGGTGACAGGTTAGAGAAGTTATCCCATGACTAATGTATAAAATAAAAATCAGACATCATATAGTACATAACCTCTTTCTAACAAAGCTAGAACCAGCCCTGTACCTCACATGGATCCAGAGATCTCCACATTCATTGATCTGCTAGATTTATATCAAGCTGACAGCTCAAGGGGAGGGTCTTTCCTGCTGGATCTCTCAAACCACAGGTGGCGCTATACAGATACATTTTATTGAATAACTCGGTGGCTATGCAAAATTTTAAATTACATGCAATTACAAAAGTATTCAGATCCAAGTGCTGGTTTTAAAACTGTAGAATATTTTGTGGGACAACTCCTTTAATGTGTTACTGCATCCCACATCTGATATGACACACTCACATGAACAGTGACTCCATCTGCACCAACTGTTAAGTATGATAATGGATCTAAAGATCAAAGATACTGGCTTTGAAGATACCGTAAAATAACTGATCACAAGAGTTACTTGAGTGATTTCCTGCACAATGGCAGATAGCATAGGACAAATAAATACCGTAATGGATGGTAAGTCACTGTGCCTATATACTGCTATGGGGCAGCTCAATAACAATAAAAAAGTCAGTAGTGGAATGAATGGCTTGTATATTCATATACATTAGCTGAGCAGACATGAAATGGTAACATAAGTATACAGTTGTGTTCAAAATAATAGCAGTCAGACATCACTAACCTGATCAATCACTGTTTTTGGTAGAAATTATATTTCTATGTGGCAAATAATTTACAAGCAGTTGTAGTAGAGTAATAGAAACCCAACAGACCCAACAGTCATGCCATGCATGCTGCTGATTCTGTGTAATTGAATCATTAATTGAAAGGGGCATGTTCAAAATAATAGCAGTGTGGAGTTCAATGAGGTCATTCATTCTTTGAAAAACAGGTGGTAATTATTGCCCTTATTCAAGGAAGGAAGGCAGCAAATGTTGTACGTGCTAGTTACAGTGCATTTCTCTCTGAAATTCTGGGTAAAACGGGTCGTTCAAAATCATTGTTCAGAAGAACAGAGTACCTTGATAAAAAGTTGATTGGAGAGGGGAAAATATATAAAGTGCAGAAAATGAAAGGCTGTTCAGCTAAAATGATCGCAATTGCTTTAAAATGGCAACCAAAACCTGAAAGACGTGAAAGAAAACGAAAAACTACCATTGAAATGGATAGAAGAATAGGTAAAATGACAAGGACTCAGCCAACAATCAGCTCCAGGAAGATCAAAGAAGGTCTAAAGTTACCTGTGAGTACTGTTACAATTAGAAGATGCCTATGTGAAGCCAAGTTATCTGCAAGAAGCCCCCGCAAAGTCCCACTGTTGAAAAAAAGAGGTTACAATTTGCCTAATGAGACATTTTGTGGACTGATGAAAGTAAGGCTACTTTCACACTAGCGTTCGGAGCGGGTCCATCTGATGTTTCATCAGACGGATCCGCTCCTATAATGCAGACGTTTGCATCCGTTCAGAACGGATCCGTCTGCATTATAACTTAGAAAAATTTCTAAGTGTGAAAGTAGCCTGAACGGATCCGTCCAGACTTTACATTGAAAGTCAATGGGGAACGGATCCGTTTGAAGATTGAGCCATATAGTGTCATCTTCAAACAGATCCGTCCCTATTGACTTACATTGTAAGTCTGGACGGATCCGCTTGCCTCCGCACGGCCAGGCGGACACCCGAACGCTGCAAGCAGCGTTCAGGTGTCCGCCTGCTGAGCGGAGCGGAGGCTGAACGCCGCCAGACTGATGCATTCTCAGCGGATCCGCGTCCACTCAGAATGCATTAGGGCTGGACGGATGCGTTCGGGGCTGCTTGTGAACCCCTTCAAACGGAGCTCACAAGCGGACACCCGAACGCTAGTGTGAAAGTAGCCTAAGATTGTTCTTTTTGGGTCTAGTGGCTGGAGACAGTTTGTCAGACGACCCCCAAACACTGAATTCAAGCCACAGTAGACTGTGAAGACAGTGAAGCATGGTGGAGCAAGCATCATGATATGGGGATGTTTCTCATACTACGGTGTTGGGCCTATTTATCGCATACCAGGGATCATGGATCAGTTTGAATACATCAGAATACTTGAAGAGGTCATGCTGCCTTATGCTGAAGAGGAAATTCCCTTGAAATGGGTGTTCCAACAAGATAACGACCCCAAACACACCAGTAAACGTGCAACGTCTTGGTTCCAGACCAACAAGATTTACATTATGGAGTGGTCAGCCCAATCCCCAGATCTCAATCCAATAGAAAACTTGTGGGGTGACATCAAAAATGCAGTTTCTGAGGCAAAACCAAGAAATAGAGAAGAACTGTGGAATGTAGTCCAATCATCCTGGTCTGGAATACCTGTTCACAGGTGCCAGAAGTTGGTTGACTTCATGCAACACAGATGCACAGAAGTTCTCAGAAACAGTGGTTATACAACTAAATATTAGTTCAGTGATTCAAAGGAAAGCAAAATCTTCAAACATTTTTCTGTTTTTATAGTGAATGTCTGAGTTTGTAAAGAAAAATACAAACTGCTATTTTGTTGAAGAGTCAAAATATTCACTTTTCTTCAATTTCTTTTAGACGAACAACACAAATTTGATATACACTGCTCAAAAAAATAAAGGGAACACTTAAACAACACAATGTAACTCCAAGTCAATCACACTTCTGTGAAATCAAACTGTCCACTTAGGAAGCAACACTGAGTGACAATCAATTTCACATGCTGTTGTGCAAATGGGATAGACAACAGGTGGAAATTATAGGCAATTAGCAAGACACCCCCAATAAAGGAGTGGTTCTGCAGGTGGTGACCACAGACCACTTCTCAGTTCCTATGCTTCCTGGCTGATGTTTTGGTCACTTTTGAATGCTGGCGGTGCTTTCACTCTAGTGGTAGCATGAGACGGAGTCTACAACCCACACAAGTGGCTCAGGTAGTGCAGCTTGTCCAGGATGGCACATCAATGCGAGCTGTGGCAAGAAGGTTTGCTGGGTCTGTCAGCGTAGTGTCCAGAGCATGGAGGCACTACCAGGAGACAGGCCAGTACATCATGTCCAGAGACATGGAGGAGGCCGTAGGAGGGAAACAACCCAGCAGCAGGACCGCTACCTCCGCCTTTGTGCAAGGAGGAACAGGAGGAGCACTGCCAGAGCCCTGCAAAATGACCTCCAGCAGGCCACAAATGTGCATGTGTCTGCTCAAACGGTCAGAAACAGACTCCATGAGGGTGATATGAGGGCCTGACGTCCACAGGTGGGGGTTGTGCTTACAGCCCAACACCGTGCAGGACGTTTGGCATTTGCCAGAGAACACCAAGATTGGCAAATTCGCCACTGGCGCCCTGTGCTCTTCACAGATGAAAGCAGGTTCACACTGAGCACATGTGACAGACGTGACAGAGTCTTGAGATGCCGTGAAGAACGTTCTGCTGCCTGCAACATCCTCCAGCATGACCGGTTTGGCATTGGGTCAGTAATGGTGTGGGGTGGCATTTCTTTGGAGGGCCACACAGCCCTCCATGTGCTCGCCAGAGGTAGCCTGACTGCCATTAGGTACCGAGATGAGATCCTCAGACCCCTTGTGAGACCATATGCTGGTGCGGTTGGCCCTGGGTTCCTCCTAATGCAAGACAATGCTAGACCTCATGTGGCTGGAGTGTGTCAGCAGTTCCTGCAAGACGAAGGCATTGATGCTATGGACTGGCCCGCCCGTTCCCCAGACCTGAATCCAATTGAGCACATCTGGGACATCATGTCTCGATCTATCCACCAACGTCACGTTGCACCACAGACTGTCCAGGAGTTGGCAGATGCTTCAGTCCAGGTCTGGGAGCAGATCCCTCAAGAGACCGTCCGCCACCTCATCAGGAGCATGCACAGGCATTGTAGGGAGGTCATACAGGCACGTGGAGGCCACACACACTACTGAGCCTCATTTTGACTTGTTTTAAGGACATTACATCAAAGTTTGATCAGCCTGTAGTGTGTTTTTCCACTTTAATTTTGAGGGTGACTCCAAATCCAGACCTCCATGGGTTGAAAAATGTGATTTCCATTTTAAAATTTTTGTGTGATTTTGTTGTCAGCACATTCAACTATGTAAAGAACAAAGTATTTCAGAAGAATATTTAATTAATTCAGATCTAGGATGTGTTATTTTTGTGTTCCCTTTATTTTTTTGAGCAGTGTATTTTTCTTCATGTTTTGATTTGGAATAGAATGTGTAGTGTTCCCAATGCATTTGTGTGTATGGAAATAGAAGCTATTAGAAGGATTTTGAGCTTTATTCAATTTTTTCAACACACTGCTATTATTTTGAACACAACTGTATAAAAGCAGAATACTACAAATCACTCCGGACCTGCTGATCTACTGATTTACTGCAGATTATCCATAAATCTACTTGCTTAGGCTACTTTCACACTAGCGTTCAGAACGGGTCCGTCTGATGTCTGCACAGACGGATCCGCTCCTATAATGCAGACGTTTGGATCCGTTCAGAACGGATGCGTCTGCATTATAGTTTAAAAAAATTTCTAAGTGTGAAAGTAGCCTGAACGGATCCGTCCAGACTTTACATTGAAAGTCAATGGGGGATGGATCAGTTTGAAGATTGAGCCATATGGTGTCATCTTCAAACGGATCCGTCCCCATTGACTTACATTGTAAGTCTGGACGGATCCGCTTGCCTCCGCACGGCCAGGCAGACACCCGAACGCTGCAAGCAGCGCTCAGGTGTCCGCTTGCTGAGCGGAGCGGAGGCTGAACGCTGCCAGACTGATGCATTCTGAGCGGATCCGCGTCCACTCAGAATGCATTAGGGCAGTACGGATGCGTTCGGGGCTGCTTGTGAGCCCCTTTAAACGGAGCTCACAAGCGGACACCCGAACGCTAGTGTGAAAGTAGCCTTAGCCATTCATCACAGCTTATTTCATGTCACTTAATTAAGAACTAAGAACATTGATTTTAGACTTGATAATGATGCTCCATTTATGCCAGAGAAGATACAAAATAACTTAAGAAAAACAATACTTTCTACGACTGCAATGTTAGAAATCTGTCCCTGAGTGCAGGATTCATCAGATACAGACAAATGTGCCAAAAAAATCCTGTGGTCAAAGATCAGCACCCTAAGAAAGTCCAGTACAGGCTCCTATTACCTGTGGAATGCCTTCTGTTAGAACTCTGTGTGGGGCTGTCCCTCCGTTAACCCTCCTGGAAATGTATGAATGAATTGAAAATTTAGCACAACCATTTTTCTTGACAATAGAATGGCTCACACAGTGCGACTAGAAAGTACCAGAATGTGCAGAGACACGCTCCGCTGACGAGGGACAGTTAAGGGCCCATTCACACGTCCATAAGTGTTTTTCGGATCCGCAAAACACGGACAACGGCAATGTGCATTCCGCAATTTGTGGACCGCACATTGCAGGCACTATAATAGAAAATGCCTAACCTTGTCCACAATTGCGGACAAGAATAGGACATGTTCTATTTTTTCTGTGGAAACGGAAGCACGGATGCGGAAGTGCGGATCCGCAAATGCGGATGTGGACAGCACATTACAGCCCCATTGAAAATGAATGGGCCTGCACCCGTTCCGCCAAATTGCGAAAAGGATGCGGACGTGTGAATGGACCCTAACTCATTCATACATTTTCAGGAGGAATTACAGAAGGAACAACACAGAGTGTGAAGGAATGATGTATGGAGTTGTTCTTTTAGGATCCATTCACACGTCCGTGTGTGTTTTGCGGATCCACTGATCTGTGGATCCGCAAAACACGGACATCGGCGATGTGGGTTCCGCATTTTGCGGACCACACATCGCCGGCACTTAATAGAAAATGCCTTTTCTTGTCCGCAATTGCGGACAAGAATAGGACATGTTCTACTTTTTTCGGGAACGGAATTGCGGACCCAGAAGTGCGGATTCGCAATTCAGTGTCCGGGTAGCACATTGTGCTGCGCCATAGAAATGAATGGGTCCGCAATTCCGTTACGTGTGAATGGACCCTTATGATAAACACAAATCTTTTTTTTAAACGTAAAAGTCAAGAGAGTTGGCAGATCCTCTTTAACCACCTCAGCTCCCCTAGCTTAAACACCCTTAATGACCAGACCACTTTTTACAATTCTGCACTACACTACTTTCACCGTTTATTGCTCGGTCATACAACTTACCACCCAAATGAATTTTACCTCCTTCACTTCTCACTAATAGAGCTTTCATTTGGTGGTATTTCATTGCTGCTGACATTTTAACTTTTTTTGTTGTTATTAATCAAAATTTACCTAAATTTTTGCAAAAAAATGACATTTTTCACTTTGTTGTAAATTTTTTTTAAAAAAAACTACATTTCTATATAAATTTTTCTCTAAATTTATTGTTCTACATGCCTTTGATAAAAAAAAACGCAATAAGTGTATGTTTATTGGTTTGGGTAAAAGTTATAGCGTTTACAAACTATGGTACAAAAATGTGAATTTCCGCATTTTGAAGCAGCTCTGACTTTCTGAGCACCTGTCATGTTTCCTGAGGTTCTACAATGCCTAGACAGTAGAAAAACCCCACAAATGACCCCATTTCGGAAAGTAGACACCCTAAGGTATTCGCTGATGGGCATAGTGAGTTCATAGAACTTTTTATTTTTTGTCACAAGTTAGTGGAATATGATGATTTTTTATATTTTTTCTTACAAAGTCTCATATTCCACTAACTTGTGACAAAAAATAAAAACTTCCATGAACTCACTATGCCCATCACGAAATACCTTGGGGTGTCTTCTTTCCAAAATGGGGTCACTTGTGGGGTAGTTATACTGCCCTGGCATTTTAGGGGCTCTAATGCGTGAGAAGTAGTTTAAAATGTGTAAAAAATGTCCTGTGAAATCCTAAAGGTGCTCTTTAGAAATTGGGCCCCTTTGCCCACCTAGGCTGCAAATAAGTGTCACACATGTGGTATCGCCGTACTCAGGAGAAGTTGGGCAATGTGTTTTGGGGTGTCTTTTTACATATACCCATGCTGGGTGAGAGAAATATCTCTCTAAAAGACAACTTTTCCCATTTTTTTATACAAAGTTGTCATTTGACAGATATTTATCTCACCCAGCATGGGTATATGTAAAAAGACACCCCCAAAACACATAGCCCTACTTCTCCGGAGTACGGCGATACCACATGTGTGACACTTTTTTGCAGCCTAGGTGCGCAAAGGTGCCCAAATTCCTTTTAGGAGGGCATTTTTAGACATTTGGATTCCAGGCTTCTTCTCACGCTTTAGGGCCCCTCAAATGCCAGGGCAGTATAAATACCCCACATGTGACCCCATTTTGGAAAGAAGACACCTTAAGGTATTCCGTGAGGGGCATGGCGAGTTCATAGAAGTTTTTCTTTTGGCACAAGTTAGCGGAAATTGATTATTTTTTTCTCACAAAGTCTCCCTTTCCGCTAACTTGTGACAAAAAGTTCAATCTTTCATGGACTCAATATGCCCCTCAGTGAATACCTTGGGGTGTCTACTTTCCGAAATGGGGTAATTTGTGGGGTGTGTTTACTGTTCTGGCATTTTGGGCAAGGCTAAATTGTGAGCAACCCTGTAAAGCCTAAAGGTACTCGTTGGACTTTCGGCCCCTTTACGCACCTAGGCTGCAAAAAAGTGTCACACATGTGGTATCGCCGTATTCAGGATTAGTAGGGCAATGTGTTTTGGGGTGTATTTTTACATATACCCATGCTGGGTGAGAGAAATATCTCTGTAAATGACAACTTTTTAAAAAAATTTATACAAAGTTGTCAATTTACAGAGATATTCCTCTCACCCAGCATGGGTATATGTAAAAATACACCCCAAAACACATTGCCCTACTTCTCCTAAGCACGGCGATACCACGTGTGACACTTTTGCAGCCTAGGTGTGCAAAGGGGCCCAAATTACAATGAGAATCTTTACGATTTCACAGGGCATTTTTTACGCATTTGGATTCCAAACTACTTCTCACGCTTTAGGTCCCCTAAAGTGCCAGGGCAGTATAAATACTCCACAAGTGACCCCATTTTGGAAAGAAGACACCCCAAGGTATTCCGTGAGGGGCATGGCGAGTTCCTAGAATATTTTTTTTTTTGCACAAGTTAGCGGAAATTGATTTTTTTATATATTTTTTCTCTTACAAAGTCTCATATTCCACTAACTTGCGACAAAAAATTTAATTTTACATGAACTCGCCATGCCCCTCACGAAATACCTTGGGGTGTCTTCTTTCCGAAATGGGGTCACTTGTGGGGTATTTATACTGCCCTGGCATTTTAGGGGCCCTAAAGCGTGAGAAGAAGTCTGGAATATAAATGTCAAAAAATTTTTATGCATTTGGATTCCGTGAGGGGTTCATGTGAGATTTTATTTTTTGTCACAAGTTAGTGGAATATGAGACTTTGTAAGGAAAAAAAATAATAATTTCCGCTAACTTGTGACAACAAAAAATAAAAATCTTCTATGAACTCGCCATGCCCCTCAAAAGTGATCTTTTTATAGCGCCGCAGCGATTTTACGGTGTTTTTGCAGTGATCAGAAAAAATAAATTTCTGTCACTGCGGTGGGGCGGACTGAACAAAAAAGTGTGCGCACAAGATCAGGCCTGATCGGGCGAACACTGCGTTTGTTTGTAGAGCCTATAGAACATGTCCTATTCTTGTCCGCAATTGCAGACAAGAAAAGGCATTTTCTATATAGTTCTGGCAAAATGCGGAAAGCACATTGCCGGTGTCAGTGTTTTGCGGATCCGCCGCGTCCGTGTTTTGCGGATCCGCAAAACACATACGGACGTCTGAATGGAGCCTTACAGGGGGGTGATCAATGACAGGGGGATGATCAGGGAGTCTATATGGGGTGATCACCCCCCTGTAAGGCTCCATTCAGACGTCCGTATGTGTTTTGCGGATCCGCGGGTCCGCAAAACACATACGGACGTCTGAATGGAGCCTTACAGGGGGGTGATCAGGGAGTCTATATGGGGTGATCACCCCCCTGTAAGGCTCCATTCAGACGTCCGTATGTATTTTGCGGATCCATGGATCCGCGGATCCGTGGGTCCGCAAAACACATACTGACGTCTGAATGGAACCTTACAGGGGGGTGATCAGGGAGTCTAATATGGGGTGATCACCCCCCTGTCATTGATCACCCCCCTGTAAGACTCCATTCAGACGTCCGTATGTGTGTTTTGCGGATCCTCGGATCCGCAAAACACATACTGACGTCTGAATGGAGCCTTACAGGGGGGTGATCAATGACAGAGGGGTGATCAGGGAGTCTATATGGGGTGATCAGGGGTTAATAAGGGGTTAATAAGTGTAGTGTAGTGGTGATTGGTGTTACTTATTACAGAGCTGCCTGTGTCCTCTGGTGGTCGATCCAAGCAAAAGGGACCAGCAGAGGACCAGGTAGCAGGTATATTAGACGCTGTTATCAAAACAGCGTCTAGTATACCTTTAAGGGGTTAAAAAAAAAAATCGCATCTACAGCCTGCCAGCGAACGATCGCCGCTGGCAGGCTGCAGATCTATTCATTTACCTTGGGTTCCTGTGAATGCGCGCTCCTGTGTGCGCGCGTTCACAGGAAATCTCGCCTCTCGGAGGAATGAATCGACCGCCTCCGGAACGCAATCCTGCGTTAGGCGGTCCGGAGGCGGTTAAAGGGATTGCATCCCCTTTGTGAGATTGATTTCTGCGGGCCCCACCGCTAGGATCCTCTCAATCACTAAAATGAGGGTCCTAGACCACCCACTCCTCTTCACCACACCACTGCTGTGAGGAGGAATTTGAATGAAGCAGTGATCATGCCCACTCAGGACAAGCCCTGTACTTCCATTAGTTAGAGCAGTACAGGGCATGGTCAAACATTAGTCCATTCAACATTCCCCTCAATGTAGTATTCCAATGATGGGGCCCCCAGCAATCAGATATTTATCACTTATAAAAGGTCCTTTGTGGGACAAGTCATTTATATCTTCAATATAATACCTCTGGTGCAGACAACCTGAGATCTGGTACATCTGCCTTTAGTTCTTTTAGTATATGCTGGATTTGTGTTACAGGGAAAGTGTAATCAGAAAATGACCTATTGTTTAAATCATGTTTTTATGCTAAACATTGGTAATTTTTGATTTTCCAAGTCACTGTCTATATTAAAAAATACCTAAAACCATGCAATGTTCACAGTGACCACCAGGCCTCACGACATGTAGAAACTTCCAGTTACGTACAGGTATACCAATGTGCATTATCACAGGCAGGATTACAACGACAGATAACACTGGATTCAGCATTCACAATAGGTGATATCACACCTTCTCTGCTGCCTCATGACCTCTGTACGGGTCACAGAGCATGTCTAGAAAAATCTCCCACAGAGGTCAATGAGGTCCACTCCTGTTCACTGTCTTTGGTTCATGTGGCTGCTCTCAAAGAACAGAAAGTCTTGACATATTAAACCTAGTGCATGATTTTAGGATTGTTTTTGGAAAAAGATGCGGGTGCGTTGCGGGAACATGAGCGATTTTTCCGCGCAAGTGCAAAATATTGTAATGCGTTTTGCACGCGCGTGAGAAAAATCGGCATGTTTGGTACCCAAACCCGAACTTCTTCACAGAAGTTCGGGTTTGGGTTAGGTGTTGTGTAGATTGTATTATTTTCCCTTATAACATGGTTATAAGGGAGAATAATAGCATTCTTAATACAGAATGCACAGTACACAGGGCTGGAGGGGTTTAAAAAAATGTAAATAATAATTTAACTCACCTTAATCCACTTGTTCGCGCAGCCCGGCTTCTCTTCTGTCTTCTTCTTTGAGGAATAGGAACTTTGATGACGTCACTGCGCTCATCACATGGTCCATCACATGATCCATCACCATGGTGATAGATCATGTGATGGACCATGTGATGAGCGCAGTGACGTCACCACAGGTCCTTTTCCTGTGCACAGCAAAGATGAAGACAGAAGAGAAGCCAGGCTACGCGAACAAGTGGATTAAGGTGAGTTAAATTATTATTTATTTATTTTTTAACCCCTCCAGCCCTATTGTACTATGCATTCTATATTCAGAATGCTATTATTTTCCCTTATAACCATGTTATAAGGGAAAATAATAATGATCGGGTCCCCATCTCGATAGTCTCCTAGCAACCGTGCGTGAAAATCGCACCGCATCCACACTTGCTTGCGATTTTCACGCATTCACTTCTATGGGGCCTGCGTTGCGTGAAAAACGCACAATATAGAACATGCTGCGATTTTCACGCAACGCACAAGTGATGCGTGAAAATCACCGCTCATGTGCACAGCCCCATAGAAATGAATGGGTCCAGATTCAGTGCGGGTGCAATGCGTTCACCTCACGCATTGCATCCGCGCGGAAATCTCGCCCGTGTGAAAGGGGCCTAAAGCTCAATGGAAAATGGAAGTCTTGTCTTGATTGGCAGCTATGAGCATGTTACTTTTTCATGTAAAACACTAGGACCCTGATTCACCAAGATGGCTGCTACACCAGTCTTTACAGGGCCTGCGCTGTAATTTATGGCGCAGGTTTTATCATAGATTGCACGCCTCCTCTGGCAATTTTTGTGTCATTTTCTGGCATAAATAATGATGAATGTTCCTGGGCCAATGGCCCCATCCACACTCTGTCCTTGCCACACCTCCTTTTCATACAATTGGTAACAGTGGCAAAAAAAATGGAGCATTTGTGACTTTTCTACCCCAAAAAAAGCATAGGGGGAAAATGATTTTCCTCTTATGGCTTTGAAGAGAAGCTATACCAATAAATGAACATTATACCATTCATACAGAAGGTGATGATGGGGAAGGGGGGGGCGGCGGGGATTTATCATGAAGGGGAATTCTGAAACTTTTTTGCAGGAGTCTGCTTGCTGAATCAAATATAGCAAATGTTGCACAATTCTTGTATCTTAAGTAACATTTCTGTCTTGAAATGTTCTTCCACTTTCTACAACACCCCCACACTCCAACTACTGGAGTAGGGACAATTTTGTAACTTAAAAAAAAAGTCACAGCTGATAAGTCAGGAGTGAAACCAACTTGCAAAATCTCATATACACTTTGCATATGTTTTACATGCGAAAATTGAACTGCCGTTTTTAAAATCCCCAGCATGTGAATTGTTTGTGTAGTAGTTTTCCCCATACACTTCAATGCCATACAAAAACCACTCCAAAGCCAGACAGACTCACAGATTCACAGGTTGTGACTGTACAATGGTACATCATGTTGAGAGGGGGACACCCAATCAATGTCCATTTTCCTTGGTAAGCGTATCTAAATTATCTCTTATATATATAAAAATGAGTTTCTGTCTATCTGTTCTTTATGCGCGACCAAATGACTAAACCGATCTTCACCAAATTTGGCAAACAGGTACATCAGGTGTCCGGGAAGCTCTCTAGGACGTACCGTTCCCGAGATATTCCCAAAAAATGACCTGCATTGGCCAATGCAAGCCTTTCTCTTCATATCCCAACTGCCACACAAACGATCACATGTCCCTTATCAGCCAATAGAAGCTCGCAGGCCCTTAGTCTCCACAGACACACCGTTTTACTCCAGGTTTCGCACAACACATAGGGCACTACAAAGCTGTTACATCCATCCATCTTGGATGGATTTTTTCCGACTGTCGTGTCACGGTATGTCGCAGTGCGACACCATAGCCTATCATTATAAAAGCTGTTGAGACAAAATGTTGCGCGACACTTGTCCTCGTGTAGCTCTAGCAATAAAGGGGCAGGGCACTGTGGAGGTCACTGTTAAAGGGGCGGGCACTGTGGAGGTCACTGTTACGGGGGCAGGCCGCTGTGGAGGTCACTGTTACGAGGCAAACACTGTGGAGGTCACTGTTAAGGGGGCAGGGGCCACTGCTGTGGAGGTCACTGTTAAGGCAGCAGGGTACTGCGAGGTCACTGTTAAGGCAGAGGGGTACTGTGGAGGTCACTGTTAAGGGGCATGCCCCTGAGGAGGTCACTGTCAAGGGAGTAGGATGCTGTGAAACTAACTGCTAAGGGCGCTGTGAAGGTTAAAGTTAAGGTGATGAGCTGCTTGCTGTAGAGATCCCATTTTAAGAAGGTGGGGTGCTGTGGGGGGGGGGGGGGGTCAGTGTTAAGGGGGCGGGGTGCTGTAGAGGTCACTGTTATGAAGGATACTGTCGATATTTTTAACGACACACGCACACATTAAATGAAATAGATTAAATATACCCGTGCAAAGCCGGGTCCTTCTGCTAGTATAATTATAAGGTATACTGCTGACTTTTCGAATATTGTTTAGTTTTGAAAACTCAATAAAATCTTATAAAACTTACAGACTCCCTTTAAAATATTAGTGGCATAACGTTTATAGGACTTAATGGTAAAACGGTGGCTTTTCCATGCCTATTTTAACCACAGAGGAAACCTATAATTTCAATATATTTTATTTAGTACCTAGACTGCTTCTTTTTCATAAATAAAATAATAATAAGCTTCCTTTGAATAGAACTCCCTACATAATTTTAGGTTGAGTATCCAGAATCTTTAAACAACGCCTAGAATAAAGGAGCATTTAGACAGGCCAAGGAGCAGCAAGCACTCCTTCCCGACAGTCGGCTGCTCATTCAGTGGAGGTTAAGTGCGAACGCCTCTACAGTATGAAGGCGAGGGATCACTATTGCAATTCCTCGTCCCCAAACAGCTGCATTGTTTCTGGGCAGCAGATCGCGGTTTAGACAGCACGACCTGCTGCCCAGAAACAATAATTTAGGTGCCTGCACGAGCATCAGTTTCTCCTGATGAACAAGCCACTCGCTCGTTCATAGGGTGATCGGCTGCACCTTTACACAGGCAGATGGTCGGGAATGAGCACTCGCAGGAAAGTTTGTTCCCAATAATCTGCACGATTATCTGGCAGTCTAAATCCACCTTTACAATAAGAGTTCTGACTAGTGTTGAGCAAACTTCTGTTTTTAAGTTCAGTGTACAAGGTTTGGGTTATCGAAGAATTCCATTATGGATTTCGCTACCACGGAGCATAAATACTTAGATAACCCGAACCTTGTACGCCGAAATTGAAAGCAGAAGTTCGCTCTTCCCTATTTCTGACAGATAACTGCTTTGTAGAAACCTTCCAATCATACAGGCCCACTACACCAGCGTAAGCACTACTACAATGAGCCTTTCACAGTTTTTCACAGTTCTTTTAAAAAATGAGTGCGTTCTTTCTCTTAACTATCTGATCAGCAGAGGTCCACCACCCCACCAATCAGCTGTTCTGCAGTAGCTCCACCGCTGGAACTACAGCTCTGTATGAAGTGCAGTGGACAGAGCTGGTAAATGCAGCGCTCCTTCCTTTCATTTCTCTCCTGCAGTTACCAACTCTGTTCACTACTCGATGGACAGAGCTGTGTAGTTCCAGCACTGGGGCTACTGCAGAACAGCTGATTGGTGGGGTCTAGTCTGTAAGACCCTGGACGATCAGTTACTGCTGGTCTATTCCGAGGATAGACCATCACCTGTAAAATCCTGACTGAGTTACCAATTATTGTGAATAAACAGTTCGTTCCTCAAAATCATCTGATCGTCAGATGAGGTGAGAGCTGCATTTACATGCAGCAATCATTTCCTCTGTTCTCATCCTCATACAGATACATTGTTTCTGGGCAGCAGATCACAGCTTACACAGGAAATCTGCTGCCCAGAAACAATGATGTAGATGTCCACATCCATGAACTCTTCACCTTATGAATAAGCAATCAGGTGATCGGCTGCACTTTAACACAGGTCGAGTATCAGGGACCAAGAGATCCATGTAGTATGTGGGAAAAGCTGGTACCATCAGAGGAATATAGTCAGTGGAGAAAGTAGAGGGGTTGTCCCAATAGCCATCAAGAAATTGAAATAGCCCCTCTCTCAGACATTCATGGCACCTGAATCCTCTTGAAATTGACAGGAGATTATCTTTGTCTATAGCTTTTTATGGGTGTCATCACTGACAGCCTAAAGAACATTACTAACATAGTGCGAAGCAATGGCTGGAGAAGTCCTGAAAAAGCAACCACAGCACAGGCTCAGGGAATTATAAATTCCAGAAAGCGATGACGTTACTACTGTCATTATCTGTGGAAAAACAACATTTCCTAACCAGACTAGGCCACAAGTTCCTTTTCCTATGTTTACCTTGAACACATTTATCCAGTTGGCTGGAAAAATGTATTTCACAGTTTAATCAGAGCAGACGCCGCAGATAAAAATACTTATTAACTTAATTAAATAAAAACAGCCTGCACCAAATAGTACCTTTTTTTTAGATTAAAAGAGTAACAGAAAGGATTCCATCATTCTGTACATTTGTTAAAACTATATACTGTCTAAAAAAGCAACAGCACAGTATGCTTAAAAGACATGCAAGTGAAATACACTGATCAAAAAAATAAAGGGAACACAAAAATAACATCCTAGATCTGAGTTAATTAAATATTCTTCTGAAATACTTTGTTCTTTACATAGTTGAATGTGCTGACAACAAAATCACACAAAAAAATGGAAATCAAATTTTTCAACCCATGGAGGTCTGGATTTGGAGTCACACTCAAAATTAAAGTGGAAAAACACACTACAGGCTGATCCAACTTTGATGTAATGTCCTTAAAACAAGTCAAAATGAGGCTCAGTAGTGTGTGTGGCCTCCACGTGCCTGTATGACCTCCCAACAACGCCTGTGCATGCTCCTGATGAGGTGGCGGACGGTCTCCTGAGGGATCTCCTCCCCGACCTGGACTAAAGCATCTGCCAACTCCTGGACAGTCTGTGGTGCAACGTGACGTTGGTGGATAGAGCGAGACATGATGTCCCAGATGTGCTCAATTGGATTCAGGTCTGGGGAACGGGCGGGCCAGTCAACCGGTTATGCTGGAGGATGTTGCAGGCAGCAGAATGTTCTCCACGGCGTCTCCAGACTCTGTCACATGTGCGCAGTGTGAACCTGCTTTCATCTGTGAAGAGCACAGGGCGCCAGTGGCGAATTTGCCAATCTTGGTGTTCTCTGGCAAATTCCAAACGTCCTGCACGGTGTTGGGCTGTAAGCACAACCCCCACCTGTGGACGTCAGGCCCTCATATCACCCTCATGGAGTCTGTTTCTGACCGTTTGAGCAGACACATGCACATTTGTGGCCTGCTGGAGGTCATTTTGCAGGGCTCTGGCAGTGCTCCTCCTGTTCCTCCTTGCACAAAGGCAGAGGTAGCGGTCCTGCTTCTGGGTTGTTGCCCTCCTACGGCCTCCTCCACGTCTCCTGATGTACTGGCCTGTCTCCTGGTAGCGCCTCCATGCTCTGGACACTACGCTGACAGACACAGCAAACCTTCTTGCCACAGCTCGCATTGATCTGCCATCCTGGATAAGCTGCACTACCTGAGCCACTTGTGTGGGTTGTAGACTCAGTCTCATGCTACCACTAGAGTGAAAGCACCGCCAGCATTCAAAAGTGACCAAAACATCAGCCAGGAAGCATAGGAACTGAGAAGTGGTCTGTGGTCACCACCTGCAGAACCACTCCTTTATTGGGGGTGTCTTGCTAATTGCCTATAATTTCCACCTGTTGTCTATCCCATTTGCACAACAGCATGTGAAATTGATTGTCACTCAGTGTTTCTTCCTAAGTGGACAGTTTGATTTCACAGAAGTGTGATTGACTTGGAGTTACATTGTGTTGTTTAAGTGTTCCCTTTATTTTTTTGAGCAGTGTATATCCCAGCCCTGCTGAATACATACACATTACTTGGAAGACCATAAATTAGTTTTAAAAGGATTATTTAGTGTCATATTAGAGCAACACACATTTGGCAGTAGCATAATCTAATGTGAATAAACTTGGTCCCTGAAGGTTGATTTTTAGAGCACTGCTTGTGGGGAAGCATGGTTTGCTTACACTGCTTCCCTGTACTTTTTACCTGTAGGGCTACACCTCAATAGGGAAGGGGCAGCTGTGTTGGGGGAGAAGATGGCTAGAAGGTTGGAGGAGTGTTTAAACTAGGGACTGGGGGAGGGTAATTACATTATAGGAGGGGAAGATAGTGCAGATAGAGACTGAGGGCAATAGGACTGGGAGAGAAATGGAAGGAGGGACTAGAACAGCTCAGAAGGAAAAGTATAGGGTACAAAATATACATAAACCTCTTAAATGTATGTATACTAATGCCAGAAGCCTGACTAATAAAACTGGGGAACTGGAATTAGTGATGTGTGAGGAGGAATATGACATAGTGGTAATAACTGAGACATGGCTGGATGATAGCTATGACTGGGCGGTTAATGTACAAGGTTACAGTCTGTTTAGAAAGGATCGCCAATACCGGGGAGGGGGGTCTAAAGCCCTCGGTCAGAGAAGATATAAGTGAGGGACATGAACATGTGGAGTCACTGAGTAGAAATACATGGAGGCAAAAACAACAATAAATTACTAATAGGAGTTTACTATAAACCACCTAATATACCAGAGTCCACAGAAAATCTGCTACTAAACGAGACAGAAGAAGCAGCAAATCATAATAAGGTGGTTATTATGGGGGACTTCAACTACCCAGATATAGACTGGGAAACTGAAACTTGTATATCTCATAAAGGAAACAGGTTCTTGGCAATAACTAAAGACAATTACCTTTCCCAACTGGTTCAGGACCCGACTAGAGGGACTGCCATACTGGACTTAGTATTAACCAATAGACCTGACAGAACAACAGATGTGCAGGTCGGGGGGACACCTGGGAAATAGTGACCATAAAGTAATAACCTTCCAATTATCATTCAAAAGATAAGGGAGGAACAAAAATACCAAACTTCAAAAAAGCTCAATTTTGCCAACGAAGAGAGGCCATAGGCCTAATTAACTGGGACAAAGTCCTGAAAAATAAAAATACAGCCACAAAATTTGATATTTTTAAAAGCATCCTAAAATCTAATTGTGAGAGGTACATACCTTATGGGAATAAAAGGTTAAGGAAAAAGAAAAAAAACAATGTGGATAAATAGAACTGTAAAGGAGGGTGGCGAGGAAGCACTGAAAAACTATAAGGAAAAAAATTTAAAAAACAAATAAAAGCAGCCAAACTAGAGACCGAGAGATTAATTGCCAAAGAGAGCAAAACTAACCCTAAAATGTTTTTCAATTATATAAATGGTAAAAAAGTATAAATCTGAAAGTGTAGTCCCTCTACAGAGTAATGAGGAAGGAATTGCAGAGCGATGAGGAGAAAGCAAAGCTAATAAATTTATTTTTCTCCACTGTATTCACTGAAGAAAATAAACGGTCAGATGAAATGCAGAATGTAAAAGTTAATTCCCCATTAAAAGTCCCCTGTCTGACCCAGGAAGAAGTACAGCGGCGTCTTAAAAAGATTAAAATAGACAAATCGCCAGGACCAGATGGTGTACACCCCCGTATCCTAAGATAATTAAGTAAGGTCATAGCCAGACCCTTATTTCTGATATTTAAGGACTCTATACTGACAGGGAGTGTTCCACAGGATTGGCGCATAGGAAATGTAGTGCCAATATTCAAAGAGGGTCCAAAAACAAAGCCTGGAAACTATAGGACGGCAAGTTTAACATCTGTCATTGGTAAACTGTTTGAAGGTTTTCTATAAGATGCTATCTTGCAGTACCTCAAGGAAAATAAGCAAATAACGCCATATCAGCATGGCTTTATGAGGGATCGGTCATGTCAAACTAAGTTAATCCGTTTCTATGAGGAGGTAAGTTCTAGACTTGACAGCAGCAAATCAATGGATGTTGTATATCTGGACTTCTCCAAAGCATTTTACCGCATGAAAGGTTAGTATATAAAATGAGAATGCTTGGAATGGGAGAAAATGTCTGTATGTGGGTAAGTAACTGGCTTAGTGATAGAAAACAGAGGGTGGTTATTAACGGTACACACTCAGATTGGGTCACTGTCACTAGTGGAGTACCTCAGGGGTCAGTATTGGACCCTATTCTCTTCAATATATTTATTAATGATCTTGTAGAAGGCTTGCACAGTAAAATATAAATTTTTACAGATGACACTAAACTGTGTAAAGTAATTGACACGGAAGAGGACAGTATACTACTACAGAGGGATCTAGATAGATTGGAGGCTTGGGCAGATAAGTGGCAGATGAGGTTTAACACAGACTAATATAAGGTTATGCACATGGGAGGGAATAATGCAAGTCACCCGTACATACTAAATGGTAAAACACTCAGTAACACTGACATGGAAAAGGAACTAGGAATTTTAGTGAACAGCAAACTAAGCTGTAAAAAACAGTGTCAGGCAGCTGCTGCCAAGGCCAATAAGATAATGAGTTGCATCAAAAGGGGCATAGATGCCTGTGATAAGAACATAGTCCTACCACTTTACAAATCGCTAGTCAGACCACACATGGAGTACTGTGTACAGTTCTGGCCTCCTGTGAACAAGGCAGACATAGCAGAGCTGGAGAGGGTTCAGAGGAGAGCAACTAAAGTAATAACTGGAATGGGGGGGACAGACTACAGTACCCTGAAAGATTATCAACATTAGGGTTATTCACATTAGAAAAAAGACGAATGAGGGGAGATCTAATTACTATGTATAAATATATCAGGGGTCAGTACAGAGATCTATCCCATCATCTATTTATCCCCAGGACTGTGACTGTGATGAGGGGACATCCTCTGCGTCTGGAGGAAAGAAGGTTTGTACACAAACATAGAAAAGGATTCTTTACGGTAAGAGCAGTGAGACTATGGAACTACTCTCTGCCTGAGGAGGTGGTGATGGAGAGTTCACTAAAAGAGTTCAAGAGGGGCCTGGATGTATTTCTGGAGTGTAATAATATTACAGGCTATAGCTACTAAAGCTGGTTCGTTGATCCAGGGAGTTATTCTGATTGCCTGATTGGAGTCGGGAAGGAATTTTTTTCCCCTTAAGTGAGGGAAATTGGCTTCCACCTCACAGTTTTTTTTTTGCCTTCCTCTGAATCAACTTGCAGGATAACAGGCCGAACTGGATGGACAAATGTTTTTTCGGCCTTATATACTATTTTACTATGTTACTATGTTTACTATGCAAAATGATCCTAAAACAAAGCAGTCCCCAAGATCAGTTAGTGGGAAACCTTTCACACTGTGTAACAAACTTACAGGGGAACTTAAAGGGAAACGGTCAGTGTAATCTGCATGTAGAATGTTACAGAGCAGGAAGAGCTGAGCAGATTGATATAGAGTTTTGTGGGAAAAGATTCAGTAAAACTTGTAATTTCTCTTTCTGCGCTCAAGAGAGTCTATTCAGCAATTATCGGTGAATGATAGCATTCTGTGTGTATACAGAGATAGCTGTCAATCACTGATAAGACCGCCCTGTGTAAGGATATATTCATATGACACTGAAAAAAAAGGGCATTAAATATGGTCAAACTGTCAGTTTTTCACAGATGCCTTTCTGAAAAATGGGCATTAAAAGTCCCTTTCAATTGTATGGGGGCTGCCAGACAGTGAATACCGACGTTACTGATTACCAGTATTCAATGGGTCTTAAAAAAAAAAAACATATGAATACACCAACACACAGTCAATATGATGGCTGTTAAAAAAAAAAAAAAAAAAAAAGGACATGACATGGCATGAGATTGTAGCCTAATACTGAGCTCAGAAAAAGCAGAGACTTAAAAAAATAAATTACAAGCTTTTGATAAATCTTTTCCCACAAAACTATATTTCAATCTATAACATGCTTCCTGTAGATTGCACAGAGTTTCATGGTGAGCCCTGTAATCTAAATTCGCACAATGTCCAATCGGGGTTCCAGGCAACACCAGGCAAGTCAAGGCATAGTTTGTCGAAACTTTTCTATTCATCAAGTGATAAAACTGCAGAATATTTGTGCAGTGCAAAGATATTGATGAACTATCCTCCATACTACCTGTGCGTCCTCTCATTTGCAGCCGCCATGTCATGTGATTACAACAGCTTGTCCAATTCACTTGAGTCGGATGAGCAATAGTAATGACACTGTTATTTTGAAGTGGAAGCAGCAGTCGCATGAGCATCACTGCCCTTTCAGGCAGCGAGAGTTGGACCCGCGCCAATCTGATAATCTTTGCACTGCACAACTTCAGTAATATAGATACATAACCCTCCATAGGTGCTGTATACACAAAACGATAGGAGATTTTTAATAACGGCAAATCACAAATTTGTTTCGTATTATATTTTTGATGTACTGACGTAATAAAAAAATGGATGCAAATGACGACATAGCCTTAACTAAATCAAATTATTCCCCCAAAGAGGAGTAGAAACCAGAACAGGCTATAGTCATAAATATAGATGAGCGAAGTGAGCTTTGGATGTTACATCTGAAGTCGTTTCATTTAAAACTTTGCATTAATACTGTACGGAGATCCGATGAGCCCAAGTTAGTTATTCGCGAAGTCGTGCGTGACTTTGTTGAATAACTTTGGTAACTGATTTTAAAAGTAGAGGTGCTAGTCGAAACCAAAGCGGAGTTCGGTTTCAAGTTTTAAAGTGGTTTTCCACTTTAAAAAAATCAATTACCAAAGTTATTTAAAGGGTTTCTGTCACCCCGCAAAACTCATTTTTTTTTTTTTGGATAGTTAGATTCCTCATAGTGCGATATAGCAGAATATAATGCTCTTACTTACTTTCATGCGGCCGATTCTTTATAAAACGAACTTTTATAATATGTAAATCAGGGCTCTACCAGCAAGTAGGGCGTCTACTTGCTGGTAGCTGCTGCAGAAATCCGCCCCCTCGCCGTGTTGATTGACAGGGCCAGCCGTGATCTCCTCCTCCGGCTGGCCCTGTCAGTAATTCAAAAATCGCGCGCCTCGCGTCATTCGGCGCAGGCGCTCTGAGATGAGGAGGCTCGTCTCCTCAGCACTCCCTCAGTGCGCCTGCGCCGATGACGTCTTCTCTTTCGGTGATGTCATCGGCGCAGGCGCACTGAGGGAGTGCTGAGGATACGAGCCTCCTCATCTCAGAGCGCCTGCGCCGAATGACGCGAGGCGCGTGATTTTTGAATTACTGACAGGGCCGGCCGGAGGAGGAGATCACGGCGGGCCCTGTCAATCAACACGGCGAGGGGGCGGATTTCTGCAGCAGCTACCAGCAAGTAGACGCCCTACTTGCTGGTAGAACCCTCATTTACATATTATAAAAGTTTGTTTTATAAAGAATCGGCCGCATGAAAGTAAGTAAGAGCATTATATTCTACTATATCGCACTATGAGGAATGTAACTATCCAAAAAAAAAAAATAATGAGTTTTGCGGGGTGACAGAAACCCTTTAATGAAGTCACGCATGAATTCGCGAATAACTAACTTTGGCTCATCGGAGCCCATACATTCTAATACTGTACGGAAACGGATCTCCATACAGTATTATTCCGAAGTTTTAAACAAAGTGACTTCGGATGTAACATCCGAAGCTCGCTTCGCTCATCTCTAGTCACAAAGTTTAACACATTTTTTCCTAAATGCATTTTACTCTAGACATTGCAAAGATTTTTCCTACTACAGAATAACTAATCGATAATGATACATTATTTATGCAAAACATATTGCTATGGTTTGATTCTTAAGAAATAAAAAACTGGATCACTCTTTTCTCTGAGAATCAATTCCTATACATGATGAACACAGTTGTTCAGTTCCTGTACCTTAACCCCTTCCAGACAGAGCGATTTTTCATTTTAATTTTTCACTCCCTGCCTTCCCAGGGCCATAACTTTTTCATTTCGTTTTTTGATGGTTGTATTTTCTAATTGTACCATCTAATATTGCTGGTAATGAATTCCAAATAGGGGGGAATTGGGGAAAAAACTTAATTCTGCCACAGTTTTTATGGATTTCATTTTTATTGTGGTTCCTCGTGAGTAAAACTGTTTTTATTGTGATTTTATTTGGGCTATGTATGATATTTTGATCACTTTTTATTCAATTCTTTGGAAGGTGAAGCAATGAAAAAATGGCAGATCAGTCATTTAGAAATTTTTTTTTTCCATTACAGCATTCATCATACAGGAGAAATACTATATACTATATTTGAATACTTTGGGCATTCTGGGATGCAGTGATGCCTACGATTATCATTTTTCACAGTTTATTTTTTTTATATAAGAAAAGGGGGTGATTTAAATGTTTATATTTTTGAATTTTTTTTACATTTTTACAAACTTTTTTCTTAACTTTTGAATCCCCTTAGGACCTAATGTGATCATCTGATCACCTTTCCCATATTCAATGAATCACAAAAGTGTATGAAAGAATTGCTCTGTTCCAAAGGTGGCAGGGCTTCATAGGAACAAAGGGCTCCTTCAGAGGGCCTGAGGTTGCCAAAGCAACTGAATGACTCCTTCAATCTCAGCGAGGGTGAGCCGTTCAAGCCCTGGAAGCACGCTGCTCCCAGGAAAAAGACCTCAGATGCTGTGGTTGCAGTCAGCCATGGCATCTGAGGTGTTAAAAGTCCTTCACTGGCATTGTCATCAATCATGGACTATGCCTCTGGGTGTCTACTGAGTAAAACAGTAGAAACCCAGCGTCTTTAAAGAACAAACATCTGCCGCACATTTACGACGGATGTCAGTGATGGGTTGTTCACCCCTCAGGACCTTTTATACAGACCTCCCAGTATGGCCAGACCCAAGGTGGTAATCATACTTACACTGACACAGGGTTCTGGATCTATTGCTGCCGAGCCGGCTCTGCAGGTCCCATGTATGCAGGCTTAGACATTCTGTTTGACAAGAATCATGTGACCGCTGCAGCTAATGACTGTCCGTGGCGGTGACGTGTCACTTATGCATTATGTTACTGGTTCACGTGACACATGAGTGACACATTGCTGCTACAGTGGTCACGTGACCCTTGCCAAGCAGAATGTTGATGCAGGGAGACCAGGGACCTGCAGGGCAGCAATGTTTATTACACTGATACAATGATACTCATGAGGCACTGCTTTTCAATATAAAACGATTATATGCATATTAGAACTCATGTTTTCTGGTAGAATCTCAGAGTGTTTAAAAAAAAATAATATATATGAAATAAAAGGTCAACCCACCTAGAATCATTATCAATAAACAGATAAATGGACATATAGATAGATGGCTGGATGAAATGCATAATGATAGATGGATGGATACATTGAAAAGTATAAGACACAAATGTAGAGTCACTTATTTCTACCTATTCATCAATGTCCAAAGCAAGTATATACATACAGGATAATACAAAATGGTACAAACTTTATCACTTTATGAGTATGAAGCTATTCTGAAAAGATCATTCCAACTATCAAACTGCTTGTAGATAGTCAAAAAGTCACTTACTTTTTCGGTGATATAAAATCCAGAGCCATCAGCATACTGAAGTGCCAGGTCTTCATGATTCTCAATAATTGACCACCTAAAATGTAAAATTGTGAATTTTATGTTGGGTTTAAAATAGTGCCGACTAGTCCCATTCAAGAGTTTTGACTATGATGGTGAACAATAGGGTTTTAACTAGGGATGTCCCGATACCATTTTTTTAAGACAGAGTACGAGTACCGATACTTTTATTTAGGTACTCACCGATACCAATTACCGATACTAATTTTAACAATAAAATACACACACATGTATTTTCTGACCACTGACCAACCAAAAGGCCCAAAAACAGAACTATAACATTCCAAGGAGACATTATACTGTATGGGGGCCACAAGGAGACGTTATACTGTATGGGGGCAGCCACAAGGAGACGTTATACTGTATGGGGCAGCCACAAGGAGACGTTACACTGTATAGGGCAGCCACAAGGAGACGTTACACTGTATAGGGCAGCCACAAGGAGACGTTATACTGTATGGGGCAGCCACAAGGAGACGTTACACTGTATAGGGCAGCCACAAGGAGACGTTACACTGTATGGGGCAGCCACAAGGAGACGTTATACTGTATGGGGCAGCCACAAGGAGACGTTACACTGTATGGGGGCAGCCACAAGGAGACGTTACACTGTATGGGGGCAGCCACAAGGAGACGTTACACTGTATGGGGGCAGCCACAAGGAGACGTTATACTGTATGGGGCAGCCACAAGGAGACGTTACACTGTATGGGGGCAGCCACAAGGAGACGTTACACTGTATGGGGGCGGCCACAAGGAGACGTTACACTGTATGGGGGCGGCCACAAGGAGACGTTACACTGTATGGGGGCAGCCACAAGGAGACACTATACTGTATTGGGGTCAGCCACAAGGAGACGTTATACTGTATGGGGGGGCCACAAGGAGACGTTATACTGTATGGGGGGGCCACAAGGAGACGTTATACTGTATGGGGGGGCCACAAGGAGACGTTATACTGTATGGGGGCAGCCACAAGGAGACGTTATACTGTATGGGGGGCAGCCACAAGGAGACGTTATACTGTATGGGGGGCAGCCACAAGGAGACGTTACTGTATGGGGCGGCCACAAGGAGACGTTATACTGTATGGGGGCCACAAGGAGACGTTATACTGTATGGGGGCAGCCACAAGGAGACATTATACTGTATGGGGCAGCCACAAGGAGACGTTACACTGTATAGGGCAGCCACAAGGAGACGTTACACTGTATAGGGCAGCCACAAGGAGACGTTATACTGTATGGGGCAGCCACAAGGAGACGTTACACTGTATAGGGCAGCCACAAGGAGACGTTACACTGTATGGGGCAGCCACAAGGAGACGTTATACTGTATGGGGCAGCCACAAGGAGACGTTACACTGTATGGGGGCAGCCACAAGGAGACGTTACACTGTATGGGGGCAGCCACAAGGAGACGTTACACTGTATGGGGGCAGCCACAAGGAGACGTTACACTGTATGGGGGCAGCCACAAGGAGACGTTACACTGTATGGGGGCGGCCACAAGGAGACGTTACACTGTATGGGGGCGGCCACAAGGAGACGTTACACTGTATGGGGGCGGCCACAAGGAGACGTTACACTGTATGGGGGCAGCCACAAGGAGACGTTACACTGTATGGGGGCAGCCACAAGGAGACGTTACACTGTATGGGGGCAGCCACAAGGAGACGTTATACTGTATGGGGGGGCCACAAGGAGACGTTATACTGTATGGGGGGGCCACAAGGAGACGTTATACTGTATGGGGGCAGCCACAAGGAGACGTTATACTGTATGGGGGCAGCCACAAGGAGACGTTATACTGTATGGGGGGCAGCCACAAGGAGACGTTACTGTAAGGAGTCAGGACAACAATTTTTGAAGCCCCCCCTCCTCAGTATAATAGTCTTGTGGCCATCATACAGTAATGTATATTTCTTCTTGCCCTAATGCCTGCTTTTAGAGATCAATGTGCAGCTTGCAGGCAGGAAGGGAATGACCAGGGCCATAGAAGACAGACACTATCACTTTTAGAGGGACTCGCTCCTGGCAAACACAGCTCTGCTGCAGTGAATGCAGTGGAGCAGACTGTGATGTAATTATAGTTATTGCAGGGACTCAGAGAATCGTCTGAGAGTTTATTAGTTAAAACGAATCGAATGAGTCAGAGACTGTGTCACCCCAGACTTCCTGCTCTGCTACATGCACCCTGTACACACACAGCTCCACTACATGCTATGCTAATAATGCCCCCCCTTCCCCCCGGACGGACTTACAGGGAGCCGCAGAGCAGGAAGCCTGGCAGGGACTCGGTGACACGGTCTGTGACTCATTGGATTCTTTTAACTAATAAACTGTCAGACGATTCTCTGAGTCTCTGCACTACGCTCCCTGTGCTGTGAGTCAGTGCTGGTTGCCTCTGATTGGTTGGAGGGCGGGGAGGGGCGGGCCTAGCTTCCACTCTAGGCTCCAATTACACTGCCTGCTGCTGCCTGTGAAGCTGTTAGCTGTGGGAGATGCAGGGGCCGCGGACGGACACATAAAAGCGGTGCACAGGTATCGGCAGTGGTATCGGGGACATTTGCACGAGTACATGTACTCGTGCAAATGCCCGGTATCGGGACATCCCTAGTTTTAACCAGGGTGGATAAAAATCTATGATTTTTTTTTTAAAAATCCCAAAAATCAGATTTTTTTTTATTTAAATCAGATTTTTTTATATAAAATGCTTTTTGGAGGAAAATATATTACCATCCAAAGGTTATTCCATCATGAAATGAAGATTCGTTTTTTAAATTATGTAGAATAAGGCTGTATATATGTTTAATTTTTTGGGTAAATAAATTCCATTAATCCATTCACAATGTCATGCTCTTCCAGAGGTTTTTGTAAGATTATTGGGCAGTTTCTCTGCCTACAAGATATTATCACAGATGCTTGGTTTACTTTTGCAGTTCTCAAAACTGAATTTGACTCAGCAGAGATCACATGCCGCCTCTTCACAGCAAAAATGTTATAACGTGAACAGAGTTGAGAAAAAGACCTTAAAGGGTTTCTGTCACCCCACAAAACTCTTTTTTTTTGGATAATTAGATTCTTTATAGGGCGATATAGGAGAATATAATAGTCTTACTTACTTTCATGCGGCCGATTCTTTATAAAACGAAGTTTTATAATATGTAAATGAGGGCTCTACCAGCAAGTAGGAAGTCTACTTGCTGGTAGCCGCAGCAGCAATCCGCCCCCTCGCCGTGTTGATTGACAGGGCCAGCCGGGATCTCCTCCTCCGGCCGGCCCTGTCAGTATTTCAAAAATCGCGCGCCTCGCGTCATTCGGCGCAGGCGCTCTGAGATGAGGAGGCTCGTCTCCTCAGCACTCCCTCAGTGCGCCTGCGCCGATGACGTCTTCTCTTTCGGTGATGTCATCGGCGCAGGCGCACTGAGGAGACGAGCCTCCTCATCTCAGAGCGCCTGCGCCGAATGACCAGAGGCGCGCGATTTTTGAATTACTGACAGGGCCGGCCGGAGGAGGAGATCCCGGCTGGCCCTGTCAATCAACATGGCGAGGGGGCGGATTGCTGCTGCGGCTACCAGCAAGTAGATGCCCTACTTGCTGGTAGAGCCCTCATTTACATATTATAAAACTTAGTTTTATAAAGAATCGGCCGCATGAAAGTAAGTAAGACTATTATATTCTCCTGATAAAGGAAAGGATTTTAGCAGCTCTCACCTCTGGTCACCTGCCTGAAGCACGGAAAAGGAAAGTGGCTTGAACCTAGCCACACTTGATAAGTCCAAGAACAAAGAGAAAGGTTGATTCCAGCTTCAGCATATAAAAAGTTTTCTTTATTCGGCTTGTAATAAAATCCAACAAAGATGTCACATGGAGAGACACAAGATTGTGACGCGTTTCGGGCTGTGGTATTGAGCCCTTCTTCAAGACAATACAAAGGTGTACTAAAAACACAAACTTTATATACCACACAAATGGGTAACTCCTCCTTCTTAGTTAATTGGAGACTGTGTCCCAGACCCAGGTGCTCCTGGATTAGTGGATCCTCCCTGGAGCATGTGGGTGGGGACGCAGTGCTTCACAGTATTAACCGCTCAGAGACCACATATAAACATATAAACATATTGATGCACTACATATATTGCAGAGTTAAATCATGTTTCTTGTTCAGACCTTTTGGTATGCAAGTATCTAGAATGAACATCCAATATGTTTCCCTACTTAGAAGCTTCTGTTTGCGATCGCCCCCCCTGATAGGTGTGGAAACCACTTCCACTCCCTGTACAGAAAACGCAGAAACATCACCTTTGTGAACAGTGGCAAAATGTCTGGTAGCCGCTGAAACATTACGGGACATAAAATGGGGGACATCACTCAGGTGTTTTCTTATACGCACCTTAAGTTCATTAGTGGTGCAGCCCACGTATTGAAGGTTACATATTTTGCATGTTATAACATAAACTACATGATCTGTTTTACAATTTATATATTGCTTAAGCACGTGTTGTTTATTATTGGCCACAGATGTGACCTCTTTTGAAATAAGCATATGTCGACAGCATATACATTTATTGCTGCCGCATTTGTAATTACCGTTTGTTTTGGGCCAGCTAGTCGTTTTGGGGAAATTTTCCCTATATAGACTGGGGCTGATTTTTTGCCCTACTGTGGGGGCTTTTTTTGCTACACATCTAATCCCTGTTGAAACTACATTTTTCCATTCTTCATTATAGTTCAAAATATGGAGATGTTTACGTATAATTTTGCAAACCTTAAAATAGTCTCTACTATAGTTAGTGATAAAGGTGATGGGTTCTTCTTTTTTAATAGTGGTGTCCTTAGTCATGATATTTTTATTACTATTCTTGTTTTTATTTTTATTTTTATTTTCATGTCCCTTATCATTAATGTCCCGCTCAGAATTTTTATTTTCATTATCTATGTTCTTATTTTTATGATTTTTTGGAAAAATAAGGGTTTCTCTATCTTTAGATCTGGCAAAATTAATTCCTCTCTCAATATTAGTTTGGGTGTAGCCCCTCACTTTAAGTCTGGCTGCAATGTTTTTTGCTTCTTTTTCAAAGAGCTCTGGGGTGGAGCAATTTCTCTTTGCCCTAATCATTTCTCCCTTAGGGATGTTTTTTATGACGTGTGGTGGATGGCAGGAGGAGGCAGAGAGAATGGTATTACCAGCTGTAGATTTTCTATGGGTGTATGTGACCACCCTGCTGGTATCTTTGACACCTTCCAGGCATAAATCCAGAAAAACAATTCTCTCTGGATCGCTGGAAAAAGTGAATTTTATTGATGTAGTGCAATTGTTGAGATATTCTATACAGTCAGCTATCCTCTCTGCGTCCCCCTGCCACACCCACAGCATATCGTCGATATAACGACCAAACCATTTGAAATCTTCTCTATAGGGATTGTTGTCAGAAAAGAGGAAGTTATTTTCCCACCACGCCATATATATATTTGCTATTGACGGTGAGTATTTAGCTCCCATAGGGATTCCTGATTGCTGTAGATAGTATTTTCTGTTGAACATAAAATAATTATGTCTCATCAAAAAATTTGGATAAGGGTCATTCCTTGGGCATTCTGTCCAAGAGAGAAGTTGAGTTTATGTATGTAGAACATGCTATTACACCTATATTTCATGCGCTCCCCAAAATCCATAAACCAGGTTTTCCTCCCCCACTACGTCCAATTGTGGCAGGCATAGGCTCATACTCCGAAAATTTATCGGAGTGGGCCGACTCCCTGCTACAATCTCTTGTGCCATTAATACCAGGATATTTGAGAGATACCAGCACTGTTTTGGTTAATTTTCTCTCTTTTGAATGGCATGAAAACTATACATGGGTGACAGCAGACATCTCCTCATTATATACTAACATCCCCCACGAATCCGCTATTGTTGCTCTGAAATGGTTTCTGGAATGTTATAGCAATTATACTTTAGAACTGCAGGAATTTTTATGTTTGGTTCTGGATTTTTTGATGAGACATAATTATTTTATGTTCAACAGAAAATACTATCTACAGCAATCAGGAATCCCTATGGGAGCTAAATACTCACCGTCAATAGCAAATATATATATGGCGTGGTGGGAAAATAACTTCCTCTTTTCTGACAACAATCCCTATAGAGAAGATTTCAAATGGTTTGGTCGTTATATCGACGATATGCTGTGGGTGTGGCAGGGGGACGCAGAGAGGATAGCTGACTGTATAGAATATCTCAACAATTGCACTACATCAATAAAATTCACTTTTTCCAGCGATCCAGAGAGAATTGTTTTTCTGGATTTATGCCTGGAAGGTGTCAAAGATACCAGCAGGGTGGTCACATACACCCATAGAAAATCTACAGCTGGTAATACCATTCTCTCTGCCTCCTCCTGCCATCCACCACACGTCATAAAAAACATCCCTAAGGGAGAAATGATTAGGGCAAAGAGAAATTGCTCCACCCCAGAGCTCTTTGAAAAAGAAGCAAAAAACATTGCAGCCAGACTTAAAGTGAGGGGCTACACCCAAACTAATATTGAGAGAGGAATTAATTTTGCCAGATCTAAAGATAGAGAAACCCTTATTTTTCCAAAAAATCATAAAAATAAGAACATAGATAATGAAAATAAAAATTCTGAGCGGGACATTAATGATAAGGGACATGAAAATAAAAATAAAAATAAAAACAAGAATAGTAATAAAAATATCATGACTAAGGACACCACTATTAAAAAAGAAGAACCCATCACCTTTATCACTAACTATAGTAGAGACTATTTTAAGGTTTGCAAAATTATACGTAAACATCTCCATATTTTGAACTATAATGAAGAATGGAAAAATGTAGTTTCAACAGGGATTAGATGTGTAGCAAAAAAAGCCCCCACAGTAGGGCAAAAAATCAGCCCCAGTCTATATAGGGAAAATTTCCCCAAAACGACTAGCTGGCCCAAAACAAACGGTAATTACAAATGCGGCAGCAATAAATGTATATGCTGTCGACATATGCTTATTTCAAAAGAGGTCACATCTGTGGCCAATAATAAACAACACGTGCTTAAGCAATATATAAATTGTAAAACAGATCATGTAGTTTATGTTATAACATGCAAAATATGTAACCTTCAATACGTGGGCTGCACCACTAATGAACTTAAGGTGCGTATAAGAAAACACCTGAGTGATGTCCCCCATTTTATGTCCCGTAATGTTTCAGCGGCTACCAGACATTTTGCCACTGTTCACAAAGGTGATGTTTCTGCGTTTTCTGTACAGGGAGTGGAAGTGGTTTCCACACCTATCAGGGGGGGCGATCGCAAACAGAAGCTTCTAAGTAGGGAAACATATTGGATGTTCATTCTAGATACTTGCATACCAAAAGGTCTGAACAAGAAACATGATTTAACTCTGCAATATATGTAGTGCATCAATATGTTTATATGTTTATATGTGGTCTCTGAGCGGTTAATACTGTGAAGCACTGCGTCCCCACCCACATGCTCCAGGGAGGATCCACTAATCCAGGAGCACCTGGGTCTGGGACACAGTCTCCAATTAACTAAGAAGGAGGAGTTACCCATTTGTGTGGTATATAAAGTTTGTGTTTTTATTATATTCTCCTATATCGCCCTATAAGGAATCTAACTATCCAAAAAAAAAAAAAAAGAGTTTTGTGGGGTGACAGAAACCCTTTAATCCTAACTTCTACAAACCTATGAATGCAGAATCAACTCCTTCAGTGCTAAGTTTAAAGAAGTTCAGTGAATAGAATAGAAACAATATTTTTCTGATTGTTTGGAGTGGAATAGATCTGCACAAGAAGACGTTTAAGCAAATAACATATGCTGTAATGTTCTTGTTTCAGTTGAATAAATCTATTTAAATTGTTATTATTAAGGTAATTATTATTTTCTCCTTCCTACAACAGAAAAATTGTCCAAATATGAATGATTAACCTATTAAACTAGGGATAAAAAAACTAATATGAAAAGTTGCTATTCTAAAAATCTTCATCTACTATGATTTAAATCAAGCCTGACTAGTGATTTAAATTGTGATTTAAATCGCGATTTAAATCAGTTTAATTTAAATCAAATCCACCCTGGTTTTAACAAAGCTCCAATGTTTTGTTAAACAAGTTATAAATTCAATGATGTTTCTTAGAAATCCATACCAGAATTTAAAAAAAAAAATGTAAAATCATTTGGGTCTTTACAAAAATCTTCACTTTTCTGGACAACTAAAATAGGTTATCCCAAGATGAATGCAAAAATGAAGATCAGACATGATATAGTACACAACAATCTCTTTCTAACAAAGCTAGACCCAGCCCTGTACCTCACATGGATCCAGAGATCTCCCCATAGATTTATTTTAACACCTTAAAGACCCTGCCATCTTTCACCTTAAGGACCAGGCCGTTTTTTGGAAACTTGACATATGTCACTTTATGTGGTGATAACTTCGGAATACTTTTACTTATCCAAACCATTCTGAGATTGTTTTCTTGCGACACATTGTACCCCATTGACCCCATTGTTGAAACTACACCCGTCAAGTTATTCAAAACTGATTTTACTAACTTTTTTAATCCTTTAAGTGTTCCACAAGAATTAAAAGAAAAGGAGATGACATTTTAAAATTTTACTTTTTTGGCAGATTCTCCATTTTAATTCATTTTTTCCTTTAACACATCAAGGGTTAACAGCAAAATAAAACTCAAAATTTAGCCCGATCAATACGCAGTGGGTGCAGGCTGTATAATACAGCAGACATCCGGCCGCAATTACGAGGGATGGTGATCGCGCCGAACCCTGTCATTTAACCCCTCAGATACCATGATCAACAGTGATTGCGGCAACTGTAAAGAATGTGACTTCCTCTGCCTTCCGATCAGAGCCCACGCAGTGAAATCGCAGGGCTCCAATTGGTTACCATGGAAGCCTGGACGCTTCTGAAGCTTCCCAGGCCTGTCATGGTAAGCTCCCTGCTGAACTGTGCACAAAGCACAGCTCTAGAGGGAACATGTCAAAATCCTATTCACCCTAATAGATCTCTATTAGGGTGAATAGGACAATGGATCAAAAGATCCCAGGTTCTAGCCCCTAAGGGGGTTTAAAGTTATTACTATACATGAAACATGAAAATATTCAAAGTTTTAATCATTCTCTTTCCCAATTTTACATATAAAAATACATAAACAACAGCTATTGGAGCACTGGTATGCAAAAATGAGAATGGAAAACCAAAAATGGGCCCAGGGCAGGGTTAAATAGTTAAGCAATTGGAGGTCTCCATATAATGGCAGTGAGAATAAGTTTTATTATGTCTGATATGTATACATAGTGCAGACTATTCTATGCCTCATCAGCGACATGGACATTACACTGTGACAAAACATAAATTGTCAGCTTTTTCATCTGAGCAGCATCAGTGGCAGGATAGATATGGAGAAGACGTTATTATTTTACTTATGATATTACTCCCTATTGAAACACTGCGATAGTTTGGAATTCTACAAGTAGGACAATAAGGGGGAGATTTATCAAGCTGGTATAAAGTAGAACTGGCTTAGTTGCCCATAGCAGCTTCAGATTCAACCTTTCATTGTCCAAAGGAGCTGTCAAAAATGAAAAGGTGGAATCTGATTGGTTGCTATGGGCAACTAAGCCACTTCTACTTTACACCAGTTTGATAAATGACCCCCCTAACATTTTACTTATTATATTTACTTCTTACTTTAAGATATTACCGTATTTTTCGCCCTATAAGACACACTGGCCCATAAGACGCACCTAGGTTTTAGAGGAGGACAATTAGAAAAAAAAATAATTGTCATTACACCTCAGGTCAGACCACAAATCAGACCCCCAATGTTAATCAGACCTCAGCTGACAGCCCCAATCAGACCCACAATGTTAATAAGACCCCAATAAGACCTCAGATCAGACCCCCATCAGACGTCAGCTCAGACCCCAATGCAAATTACCCCCAATCAGACCTCAGATAAGAGCCCCATGCTTCTCATCAGCCCCCATATCAGCCCCTATGCCTCTCATCAACCCTATATCAGCCCTTATGCCTCTCATGAGCCCCCATATCAGTCCTTATGCCTCTTATCAGCCTTATGTCTCATCAGCCCCCATTATCATCCCTTATGCCTCTCATCAGCCCCCATTATCATCTATTATGCCTCTTATCAGCCCCCATATCAGCCCTTATGCCTCTCATCAGCCCCCATATCAGCCCTTATGCCTCTCATCAGCCCCATTTTCAGCCATTATGCCTCTCATTAGCCCCCATTATCAGCCATTATGCCTCTCATCAGCCCCCATTATCAGCCATTATGCCCATCAGCCCCCATTATCAGCCCCCCTTTATCAGCCCTTATGCCTCTCATCGGCCCCCATTATCAGCCCTTATGCCTCTCATCGGCCCCCATTATCAGCCCTTATGCCTCTCATCGGCCCCCATTATCAGCCCTTATGCCTCTCATCGGCCCCCATTATCAGACCTTATGCCTCTCATCAGCCCCCATTATCAGCCCTTATGCCTATCAGCCCCCATTATCAGCCCTTATGCCTCTCATCAGCCCCCATTATCAGCTCTTATGCCTCTCATCAGCCCCCTTTATCAGCCCTCATGCCTCTCATCAGCCCCCATTATCAGCCATTATGCCTCTCATCAGCCCCCATTATGAGCTATTATGCCTCTCATCACCCCCATTGCCTCAGATCAGCCCCAAGCAGCCTCATGTTTTATAAAATAAAAAAAACACTTACCTCTCCGGCTCCTGGACACCGCCGCTCCTCACCGCCTGCGCTCTTCTTCCTCCTGATGACGGCTGTTCTGTGAACTGGCGCGCACAGCGTAAGGTCACAGAGCACCCTCACGCTGTGCGCAACCACTGCACAGCCCTTAATTTAAAGGGCTTCTGTCACCCCCCCAACCCCCAATTTTCAGTTTTTGACTTATTATATTTGTTAATGTAAGTAGATTCCATTTATGCCCCTCTTATCTTGGGCTGTGCAGTAATTACAGTAAAAAACGTACTTTTATTATATGTAAATTTCTTCACTACCAGCAAGTTGCGCGGTAGACAGGGCCAACGAGCGCTCTCCTCCTCTCGCTGGCCCTGCCTGCAGCCTCAAATCCCACGCCTGCGCCGTACCAGTCGTCATTCGGCTCAGGTGCTCTGAGAGAAGGACGGCCGCTCCTTCCTCAGTGCGCCTGCGCTGATGCTGGTAGTAAAGAAATTTACATATAATAAAAGTACGTTTTTTACTGTAATTACTGCACAGCCCGAGGTAAGAGGGGCATATATGGAATCTGCTTACATTAACAAATATAATAAGTCAAAAACTGAAAATTGGGGGTTGGGGGGTGACAGAAGCCCTTTAAGACTCAGGGACATTTTCCCCCCACTTTCAGGAGGAAAAAATGTGTCTTATGGGGGCGAAAAATACAGTACATCCTATTGCAAGGCTGTGAAACTGTTTTAAAGTATCCAATAGATTGTTTCTTCTTTCTTTTCTAGCTGCTGTATGGGTGTAACACTGAAACACCCACATTGGCCTGACCTAGAGCAGAAGCATTGCCAAATACAAACCTGCACTTTGACACTATGGCCCTAAAAACTATTTTCTTTTTTAGAAGGGAGATTTATATGTTATAAACTACTGATCCAAAAATGAAATCAAGAACTGACATCACTAAAAGAACTAAAAACAAAGTTCTCTTTGTGTGGATAAGTTCAGTGGATCAGGAGTGAATTGTGCAAATGAATGTTCTCGTTGGTGATGTTGGAAGTTACAAGAACGGATTTTTTATTACTCATATATATATATATATATATATAGCGCTGACATATTCCATAGCAGTTTATAGACATTATCATCCCCAATGGGGCTTTCGATCTGAGTTCCCTATCAGTACATATGTCTTTGGAGTGTGGGAGGAAACCAGAGGACCCAGAAGAAACCTGCTCAAACACGAGGAGAACATACAAACTCCACGCAGATACACACATACGGCTCTACAGCACGCACATAATGCACACAACTCTGCAATACACACATTATAAACACACAGCCCTGCTACGTACATATATACAGTCTGCTGCATAGACAGCTCTGTTGCACACACACACAGCTCTGCTGCATATGCATGCACACACACAGCTATGCTTATGCACATATGCATATACATCTTTAATAAAAACTCACATTTCTCCTCTTCCTGGTCTGGCTCTTCCCACTGGTGAAATTATCAAAACTCCTGGCCTTAGGGTAGGTTCACACGTGACTGATTAGCTAATGTTTTTCTGCAACAGAAAATCTGCAGTGTTTCTGTTTGTAATCTGCAGCAGAAAAAAAAAATGCTGATTTTGCAGCTAAAATGCTGCAGATTAGACGCAGTTTCATAGTTTGCAATGGAAAGGGTAAAATCCACAATGACATGTGCTGTATAAAATGACATGCTGCAGATTTAAAATCCGCACCACAGGTCAGTTTCTCCTGAGGATTTTTATCTGCCACGTGTGAATAAGAGATGCTAAAAATGCATTCACTTTGCTGGCACTGTACAATGCTGCAGATTTGCTGCATGGAAATCTGCAACAGCAAATCTGCAGTGAATCATTCATGTGTGAACCTGCCCTAAGGGTACATTCACACGTCCGTAAATGTGTCCGCATCCGTTCTGCAAATTGTGTGTGGACCCATTTATTCTCTATAGGGCAGGAATGGATGCGGACAGCACACAGTGTGCTGTCTGCATCCAAATTTCTGGAGCGCGCCCCCGATCTTCCGGTCTGCGGCTCCGGAAAAAAATAGAACATGTCCTATTCTTGTCCGCAATTGCAGACAAGAATAGGCAGTTCTATGGGGGTGCGGGCCGAATGTATTGTGGATCTGATATACACTATGGACGTGTGAATGGACCCATAAAGTGTTTTTAAAACCCTGACAGGGTTCTGTACTTCATTCCTCAAAGCAATGTATTACAAGGCAGCAGGAGTGGAGGCTGCACAAGTAGACAGTATACACATGCACTTCACATTTAAATAAACTGAACCACTTCCTTTTTTGAAAATAAGAGGGTAAATTATCGTAATTGTGTAATATACAGGGATCTCATTTTCTATATATTGTGAAATAAATAATTGTTGTCTTCTTTAAGAAGCCATTCGCACTTACCCATCACTCACTTCCTTTATTATTGCAGATAAAGGCTTTTTCTAGAAGGCAAATAAATACAGGCAATTTTTAGGACAGGTATGTAAAACATTCATGGATCATAACATTATTTTACACAGCTAATCACTCATAGTTCAAGATTCAGGGCTCATACACACGACCGTATGGCCGTGGTGCTCGTATTGCAGACCACAAAACGGCGGGACCGCATTATACGGCACCAGCCGTGAGCACTTCGTACTGCAGATGCCGATTCACTGACTTGAATGTGTCCATGATCCGCAACATACAACCGAAGATAGGACGTCACCTATCTTTTGCGAAGCAGAGGAACGGATCGGAAGCCCACGGAAGCACCATTCCTTCGCACCGCAAAAAGATAGCGGTCCCATGCATTGTGGACTGCTATTTGTGGTCCGTGGCATGGGCACTGAGCCATTAAGCTCGTGTGCATGAGATGAATGTTGCATTATAACAAACCATCTCTAGTTATGACTTTATCAAGCAGTTAATCCCAGGAAAATTATTTATCAACCATTAACAGGATAGACAAATAACGGGGGAGGGGGTACCTGTATATTGAGGTCATCTATATCGCAGGGGTCGACACCAAGCAGCCCCACCAGCTGTTTGAAGAGGAGGTGGTTCTCCATGCGAGTGCTACTTCCTCTTCATTACACTACCCATCGTCTTGGAAGTCTCGGCGGTGCAATGTAATTACAAGTACTCACTCCATTCACTGGAATGGAGCGAGTACTTATAATTACACTGCACCGTCGCTGCAAGGGCAGCAGTGTAATGAAGAGGATGCAGCGCTCCCATGAAGCGTGCCATTGTTCGTGGGCGCCGGCTTTATTATACATGAGGCGCCCGACACCCACTGCTAGGATTGGAGATAATTCCGATCGTGGTAGATTAACCCCTAAGATGCAAAGGTCAATGTAGACTGTAGCATCTGAGCGGCTAGGCAGAGGGAGGGGAGATCACTGTCTTCCCATCAGCAACCTGCAAACGCAACAGCATGGAACTGAGTATTTGGCATGGCAGCTGGGGGTCTTCTGAAGGGCCCAAGGCCTGACATGTCCCGACTGCTATGTAAAAACATATTTAAAACATTTTTAATAAAGTTTCAAAAATAAAAAATACACACATAAAATTAAAAAATAAAATATATATATATATATATATATATATAATATATATATACACATAACAACTAACATAAAAGAAAAATTCCTATTTGTCGTTGTTTGGCCACCTGGTCAGGTGCAGGTGTTATGCATTGTATTTGGGAGCTCTTATAGAAGCAGAGAGGCACATTTTCCCAGTATGTAATTTAAGAAATTACATCACAAGAGAGAGAATGAGTAGAAAACAAAGAAGTAAATGGTCCAAGTCTACACACTTGGATAGCAGTTTCTTTGCACAAAAGAAATGTAAGGGCAAGTACTTTTCAGCATCTGTTCACTTTTGTGTTGGCGTCACATGTGCAATCATTTTGAATACAGCTCTGTAAGCAGCTGGACTGACAAACAAGGTCATATGCATTAGGATTGCTGTCTCTTTATCAGGCAATGGACTTCTGGGAAGGTACTACAGTATTTCTCTTCGTGAGGAGTCTTACAGCGCCCTGAAGTATTCATAACCCTTGATCTCTTCCACATTCTTCAAGTTACTCCCTCAAACTTAAATGTATTTTATTGGTATTTTATGTGGCATGCATTTGTATTCAGCCCCCTGTACTCTGATACCCTTAAATAAAATCCAATGTGACCAGATGTCTTTAGAAGTCACCTAATTAGTAAATAGAGTCCACCTGAGTGTAATTTATTCTCAGTATAACTACAGCTCTTCTGTAAAGGCCTCAGAAGTTTGTTAGAGAACATTAGTGATCAAGCAGTTTAATGAAAACCAAGGAACACACCATACAGGTCAGGGATAAAGTTGTGGCAAAGTGTAAAGCAGGCTTAGGGTATAAAAAAAATATCCAAAGCTCTATCTCACAGAGCACTGTTCAATCAATCATCCAAAAATGGAAGGAGTATGGCACAACTGCAAACCTCCCAAGACATGGCCATCCATCTAAACTTACAGCCCAGGCAAGGGCACTAATTAGAGAAGTAGTAAAGAGGCCAATGGTCACTCTGGAGGACAGGTAGGAGAATCTGTCCACAGGACAACCATTAGTTATGCACTCCACAAATCTGGCCTTTATGGCAAGAAGAAAGCCATTTTTGAAAGCAAGCCACAAGAAGTCCCATTTGCAGTATGCCACAAGCCATGTAGGGGTCAAAGCAAACATGTTGAAGAAGGTGCTTGGGTCAGATGAGACCAAAGTTGAACTTTTTGGCCTAAATACAAAACGCTATATGTGGCAGAAAACGAACACTGCACATCATCTTGAACACACCATCCCCACTGTGAAACATGGTGGTGGTAGCATCATGCTGTGGAGATGCTTTTCTTTAGCTGGGACAGGGAGCTATTTTGCAAAAAAGAATGGGCAACAATTTTTGCCTCTTGATGTCTAGACTGCTGTAATTGCAGTGAAAGGTGGTCCTACAAAGTACTGACTCAGGGGCTGAATACAAATACACACCACACTCTCCAGATTTTTATTTATTAAAAATGTATCTTTTTATTTTTACTTCACATATACTTGGTACTCTGTGCTGGTTTAACAAATAAAATCCCAATAAAATACTGTATTTACGCTTTATAAGACGCACGTTTTCCCCCAAGAGTAGGGGGAAAATGGCTGTGCATCTTATAAAGCAAATACTAGTGAGCGTTTCCATTATGAAAGCGCTCACTAGTATGCATTAGGTGTCGGGAGCGGTGAAGAAGTGCTGCAAGGGCTTCCAATACTCACCCTCCCTGGTCTCCTTGCTAGGGCCCGCGCTTCACTGACCCCGTACAGCGCCAGGACGTGGTGAGCAAACTATGACCTGACGCTGCATGCAGTCAGGTGACAGTGCAGCGTGGGCCAGAGAAGACAGGGGAGCACAACGCCGGACCCAGAGCGGAGCCGCGGTGCAGGAGAGGTAAGAGAAGTTTTTTATTTTAGTCTGATGGGGGTCTGAAAGAAAAGGGCTGATCTGAGGTCTGATGGGGGTCTGAAAGAAAAGGGCTGATGGGGGTCTAAAAGAAAAGGGCTGATCTGAGGTCTGATAGGGTCTGAAAGAAAACGGCTGATCTGAGCTCTGATGGTGGTTTGAAAGAAAAGGGCTGTTATGAGGTCTGTTGGGGGTCTGACATGGAGGGCTGATATGGGGGTCTTCTGTGATGTCCTGATATTTATGGGGGTCTGATCCGAGGATCTGATACGAGGTCTGATGAAAAATATTTTTTATTTATTTTCCTCTAAAATCTGGGGTGCGTCTTATAAAGCGAAAAATACAGTACATTTAGGTTTGTGGGTGTAACGTGAAAAAATGGTGGAAAAGTTCAAGGGGTATAAATATTTTTTCAAGGCACTGTATGCACCATGCAATGCTTTTCAGGGAAAAAAGTATGCAAATAAGCTCTCTTTTAGAGAAAAGAAAGCTGTGCCTCTGGTGCCACCTCTCCAAGTTGTAAAACCGGAAATAACGTTTTTGTGGGGTGAGACTTATTTCCTGAATTCAGATAGCACATACATTTCATATATCATACATATCATTTCAAGACCTACCTGATCTATTTCCATTAACTTTGGGAAAGCTCCAGGCCACTGAATGGCCACCTTCACGGTGTCTGAAGGAGGTGGCATTGTGACGGTGAATAGAAGAGCTGGAAGTTACTCAGAGAACGCACTCAGGATCATCCACACCTAGAAATAAAGAGATGGGGAAGAGTATATTAAACATGTAAAATTAAGCTACAGGTCTCATGTACTCGAGTCGTGTTTAGAACAGACAGCACCCAGACTGGAAACTGACCCATTAAAGTAAATGGAGGAAATTTATCTTGAGAGTAACATTTGAAGTCAGTTTTGCTTGAGTTTGGATTGATGTACTTTACACCAAATGTATCAAATATTGCATGTTATTAAAGAAATTTGGCCCATCTTTAAACCTAACAGTTTTTTTATGCCCCCATTGGAGTGACTTGTGACCTTTTTAAGCAATTCTTTTAAAACGTCACAGTGATGAACGTAGAGTGAAACTCATTGACATGGGTAGCCACATCCACTTTTCCACCCACTTTTCAAAACTGGAGTGTGTGGTGTACAAATTCAAAATGTCACAAAACTTGCGTGCAAGCCAGCTCAAAGAAATAAAAATAATAATAATAATCACAAAGCGAAGCAAAGTTTTGAAGCCATATTGATATGGGGTGCAGGGCATGATAAATCCTCCCCAATGGATTTATTGCTACATACCAGAAGTCATGTTCTCCTGAAAAAACATAAGGACTAGCAGTGCTGGGGGGGGTGTAACATTAGGGGAGGGGGATTTAGCAAGTCCTGCACTCCAGATTTCTGGAGATATTTTATATTTTTTACACCACTCTCTAGCGCTATCTTACTCCAGTGAAGGGGTGGCGTGAAAAGTGGAGCAACATCTGTTAGATGCACCAAAATTTATCAAACATCATGCTGAATTTCATAAACGTGGCACAAATCATGGCAGCACAGATATCTGCAAAACTGACTTTAAATATTCACCTCTCCTCCAATCTGTGCAACCAGAACTTATGAAAAGTAGGCGACTACCATTGGTCTCAGGAGTGAACGGTGGTGGCCCCCTCAGGTTTCCAGCTAGTCATTCAAATTTATTTAGGTCCTGCTGAACAAACCTGGTGACCTGGTTAATGAACAGGAGTAGTAACTTTATAACCAACTTAGATTTTTACTGTCAGAAAGCAGACATGACCACGTCCAGATCCATTTATTGTAATAGCACATGGAAGCTTTGTGCACCAAGAGAAAATCTAATTCGTTGTCTTCTCTTTATCTGCGTCAATATATTGAGATATAATGGGAATTTTGTCACAATTTATCTCAACTCCTAACAGAACATTTTTTGGGGATGTCTGAAAGCAGTTATTATGTGTTTTATAAGTCATAAACGACACGATGATGATGATATTGAGGGCTTTTATATTCCTAGAAACCTGTGCTGGAAATACACTGTGAACATACGACCACAATGGAAGGACTTCATTTACTGGAATCCATACAACAGCGATCTAACAGACACACAATATATCTATTAACCATCAAGTTGTCTTTCCAGTAAGGACACATTTGATAGTATGAAGAAGTGAAATATAAAAGTCATAATAGGCATCACAGTATCATCCAGGCCTTTGTTCTTTTTACGGGTCACAATAGTGCATCAGAAAGCAATGGAAATCTGACAGAACAGACAAGTGAACAGGTCCTATGGCATCATGTGCATGGCAGAGGTTCCGTGTTACTGGGGCTGTAGGCACTCCATGGGCAGGGGTTCCGTGTTACGGAGATGTTGGCACTCCATGGGCAGAGGTTCAGTGTTACTGGGGCTGTAGGCACTCCATGGGCAGAGGTTCAGTGTTACTGGGGCTGTAGGCACTCCATGGGCAGGGGTTCCGTGTTACTGGGGCTGTAGGCACTCCATGGGCAGGGGTTCCGTGTTACTGGGGCTGTAGGCACTCCATGGGCAGGGGTTCCGTGTTACTGGGGCTGTAGGCACTCCATGGGCAGGGGTTCAGTGTTACTGGGACTGTAGGCACTCCATGGGCAGGGGTTCTGTGTTACTGGGACTGTAGGCACTCCATGGGCAGGGGTTCCGTGTTACTGGGGCTGTAGGCACTCCATGGGCAGGGGTTCAGTGTTACTGGGACTGTAGGCACTCCATGGGCAGGGGTTCTGTGTTACTGGGACTGTAGGCACTCCATGGGCAGGGGTTCTGTGTTACTGGGACTGTAGGCACTCCATGGGCAGAAGTTCAGTGTTACAGGCCTGTAGGCACTCCATGGGCAGAGGTTCCATGTTACAGGGCTGTAGGTACTCCATGTGCTGCCCTGCACACTGCACCAATGCTTCTAGGAGCAAATACCACTACAACACAGCATGCAGTGGACGTGGAGGCGCACACAAGTATGGCATGGCTCTTTCGATTTCTATATTAAATGCGTATGAGCCCTTGAATGGATAATACTTAAATAGCCTACACCAGGTATTAGCAACCTTTGGCACTCCAGCTGCTGTGAAACTACAACTCCCAGCATGTACACTTACTGTGTTGTTCTTGTAACTCCCATAGGAGTGAAAGGAGTATTCTGGGAGTTTTAGTTTTAAAACAGCTAAAGTGCTAGAGGTTACAGACCCCTGGCTTCGAATATGGGGGAGATTTATCAAAATTGGTGCAAAGGAAAACTGGCTTACGGTACTTTCACACTAGCGTTTTTCTTTTCCGGCATAGAGTTCCGTCCTAGGGACTCAATACTGGAACTGATCAGTTTTATCCTAATGCATTCTGAATGGAGAGCAATCCGTTCAGGATGCATCAGGATGTCTTCAGCTCAGTCTTTTTGACTTTTCAGGACGGAGATAATACCACAGCATGCTGCGGTCTTAATTCCGGCCCAAAAAACGGAACACTTGCCTGAATGCCGGATCCGGCATTCAAATTTCCGCATTGACTGATCCGGTTCTCCGGTCTGCACTTGCGCAGACCTTTAAAAATGTGAAAAAAAATAAATACCGGATCCGTTTTGCCGGATGACACCGGAAAAACGGATCCAGTATTGCAATGCATTTTTCTGACTGATAGGGCATTTTTCAGACTGATCAGGATCCTAATCCATAAGTCTGAAAAATGCCTGATCAGTCAGAAAAAATGACATGCGTTTGCATACAGTTTGCCGATCAGGCAGTTCGGGTAACGGAACTGCCTGCCAGAATCAAACAACGCAAGTGTGAAAGTACCCTTAGTTGTCCATACCATAATCAGATCCCACCTTTTATATGAAAGGAGGAATATCCCCCTGTGTGTCAAGTCAAACACATAGTGGGATGTTAAAAACTGTGTTTCTCAATATATATATATGGTCAATAATTAGGAAAGTAATAATTTTAAAAAGTCTATGAAGTATTTTAACATTTATCACCAAAGGTATGAATAACAGATATTGCACAGTGTAAAATGATAATAATAAGTGGTAGAGTTAGACCTCATGCACACGACCGTTTGCGTCCGCAAAAGATGAGGACAGCACTCTGTGTGCTGTCCGCATCTGTTGCTCCACAAAAATAATAGAACCTGTCCTATTCTTGTCCGTTTTGCGAACAAGAATAGGCATTTCTATAATGGGTCGCCCGTTGCGTAAATTGCAGCCGCAGATCTGCAAAAACACGCCTGGTCGTGGGCATGTAGCCTTATTCATAGACAATAACACAAACAATAAAAAAAATATAAAAAATACAAACATACATACTGTATACATATTAATGAGCACAGTGAGACCAGTTTTTATTGGTATTTTATTAGGGATAGGGATGAGCGAATTTCAAGTTTTGAATTTCGTGTTCCGGTATATGCTGTATTGTGTTATGGATTCCGTTACCACGCAATTCAGCATATACCCGAACTTAAACTTCAAAACTTGAAGTTCACTCATCCCTAATTAGGAGTTTTTATGCATTTTATTTTTGATATTTGTATTATTTGTGTTAGCTGTACCACTTACTGTTAGGCTACTTTCACACTTGCGGAAGGACGGATCCGACAGGCTGTTCACCAGGACGAATCCGTCCTTCCGCTATTTCGCCGTGCCGCTGCCGCTGCTCCGTCCCCATTGACTATAATGGGGACGGGGGCGTAGCTCCGGCACGGCGAAAGCCGCTGGGCTAAAAAGTCCTGCATGTCCGACTTTTTAGTCCGGCGGCTTTCGCCGTGCTGGAGCTCCGCCCCCGTCCCCATTATAGTCAATGGGGACGGAGTGGCGGTCCGGCGGCACGGCGAAATAGCGGAAGGACGGATCCGACATGGTAAACAGCCTGTCGGATCCGTCCTGCCGCAAGTGTGAAAGTAGCCTTAGCTCGGTTATAATATTATATTGTGCAATATCTGTGTTATGGGGGGGGGGTACCATTTGCCTCACGCAGTGCAACACATCTCCGTCGCATAGAGTTGATCAGGTTGTTGATTGTGGCCTGTGGAATGTTGGTCCACTCCTCTTCAATAGCTGTGCAAAGTTGCAGAATATTATCAGGAACTGGAACACGCTGTCGTATACGCCAATCCAGAGCTCAATAGGTGACATGTCTGGTGAGTATGTTGGCCATGCAAGAACTGGGATGTTTTCAGCTTCCAGGAATTGTGTACAGATCCTTGCAATATGGGGCCGTGCATTATCATGCTGCAACATGAGGAGATTGTCGTGGATGAATAGCACAACAATGGGCCTCAGGATTTCATCACGGTATCTCTGTGCATTCAAAACGCCATCAATAAAATGCACCTGTGTTCGTTGTCGATAACATATGCCTGCCCATACCATAACCCCACCGCTACCATGGGCCAATCAAACCGCTCACCCACACACGCTGTCTGCCATCTGCCCTGAACAGTAAAAACCGGGACTCATCCGTGAACAGAATGCCTCTCCAACGTGCCAGACGCCATCGAATGAGCATTTGCCCACTAAAGTCTGTTACAGGGTGGATAAAAATCTATGATTTAAAAAAAAAAAAAAAAAAAAGGATTTTTTTTTATTTAAATCGGATTTTTTTGATTTAAATCGGATTTTTTTTTATTTAAATCGGATTTTTTTTTTATTTAAAATCGGATTTTTTTTTATATAAAATGCTTTTTGAGGAAAATATATTACCATCCAAAGGTTATTCCATCATGAAATAAAGATTAGTTTTTTAATTATGTAGAATAAGGCTGTATGTAGACTCCCATATTGTTGAATGGATTAGGCAGTGGCTGAGGGACAGACAACAGAGGGTTGTAGTCAATGGAGTATATTCAGACCATGGTCTTGTTACCAGTGGGGTACCTCAGGGATCTGTTCTGGGACCCATATTGTTTAATATCTTTATCAGCGAAATTGCAGAAGGCCTCGATGGTAAGGTGTGTCTTTTTGCTGATGACACAAAGATTTGTAACAGGGTTGATGTTCCTGGAGGAATACACCCAATGGAAAAGGACTTACGAAAGCTAGAGGAATGGTCAAAAATCTGGCAACTAAAATTTAATGTTGATAAGTGCAAGATAATGCACCTGGGGCGTAAAAACCCAAGAGCAGAATATAAAATCAGTGATACAGTCCTAACCTCAGTATCTGAGGAAAGGGATTTAGGGGTCATTATTTCAGAAGACTTAAAGGTAGGCAGACAATGTCATAGAGCAGCAGGAAATGCTAGCAGAATTCTTGGGTGTATAGGGAGAGGCATTACCAGTAGAAAGAGGGAGGTACTCATGCCGCTCTACAGACCTCATCTGGAGTATTGTGCTCAGTACTGGAGACCATATCTCCAGAAGGATATTGATACTTTGGAGAGAGTTCAGAGAAGAGCTACTAAACTGATACATGGATTGCAGAATAAAACTTACCAGGAAAGATTAAAGGACCTTAACATGTATAGCTTGGAAGATGAGACAGAGGGGATATGATAGAAACTGCTAAATACATAAAGGGAATCAACAAGGTAAAAGAGGAGAGAATATTTAAAAGAAAAAAAACTGCTACAAGAGGACATAGTTTTAAATTAGAGGGGCAAAGGTTTAAAACTAATATCAGGAAGTATTACTTTACTGAGAGAGTAGTGGATGCATGGAATAGCCTTCCTGCAGAAGTGGTAGCTGCAAATACAGTGAAGGAGTTTAAGCATGCATGGGATAGGCATAAGGCCATCCTTCATATAAGATAGGGCCAGGGACTATTCATAGGATTCAGATATATTGGGCAGACTAGATGGGCCAAAAGGTTCTTATCTGCCGACACATTCTATGTTTCTATATGTGTAATTTTTTTGGTAAATAAATTCCATTAATCCATTCACAATGTCATGCTCTTCCAGAGGTTTTTGTAAGATTATTGGGCAGTTTCTCTGCCTACAAGATATTATCACAGATGCTTGGTTTACTTTTGCAGTTCTCAAAACTGAATTTGACTCAGCAGAGATCACATGCCTCTTCCTCACAGCAAAAATGTTATACCATGAACAGAGTTGAGAAAAATACCTTAATCCGAACTTCTACAAACCTATGAATGCAGAATCAACCTAATCAAACTAATATGAAAAGTTGTTTAAATCTTCATCTACTTGCATATTATAAGTTATACCAGCAAGAATTAGTCTTTATGCAGAAAACTATGATTTAAATCAAGCCTTACTGACTAGTGATTTAAATCGTGATTTAAATCAAATCCACCCTGGTCGGTTATGACGACGAACTGCAGTCCAGACCCTGATGAGGGCGACGACGACCATGCAGATGAGCTTCCCTGAGACGGTTTCTGACAGTTTGGTCTCTTTGGCTATGCAAACCGATTGTTGCTGCAGCTGTCCCGGTGGCTGATCACAGACGATCATGGAGGTGAACATGCTGGATGTGGAGGTCCTGGGCTGGTGTGGTTAAACGTGGTCTGCAGTTGTGAGGCCAGTTGGATGTACTGCCAAATTCTCTGAAACGCCTTTGGAGACGGCTTATGGTAGAGAAATGAACATTCATTGCACGGGCAACAGCTCTGGTAGACATTCCTGCAGTCAGCATGTCAATTGCACACTCCCTCAAACATTGCGACATCTGTGGCATTGTGCTGTGTGATCAAACTGCACATTTCAGAGTGGCCTTTTATTGTGGGCAGTCTAAGGCACATCTGTGCAATATTCATGCTGTCTAATCAGCACCTTGATATGCCACACCTGTGAGGTGGGATGGATTATCCCGGCAAAGAAAAAGTGCTCACTAACACAGATTAAGACCGATTTGTGAACGATATTTGAGAGTAATGGGTCTTTTGTGAATGTAGAAAATGTTTCAGATCTTTGAGTTCAGCTCATGCAAAAAAGGAGCAAAACCGAAAGTGTTGAGTTTATATTTTTGCGGCATAATACTCGATTATAGAGCTGGTTTTTGATGGTATTAGTAATGATATGTGGAGTTTGGGCAGTTTACCAACAACCAAGATGGCGCGTGTGTGCCTGGATTACACTGGGCATGCGCTGAACATCGTACACACCAGGCACGAGAACGGAACGGTGGAATGGGAATGCACATGCGCCATTAGTTTGACGCATGACGCACTCAGCCGTCTGTGTATCACCTGACTGGCACTCCCCTAAACAGGCGCATTAGAAGGTACACAACGCAGTGATGGTGGATTGATAGGGTGCATTACTTGTCCTTTGACTCCTCCCCTTACACTTGTTTTTGTTTCAACATGCAACATGGTCAGTATTGATGGATGATGTCGATCATCATGGTTTCACAGGTTTTATTATAAGAATATTATGGCAAAATATATATCACGATTACTGTATATGACTGTCTTTACCATGCAATATGTATTGTATTTTTTACACAATTTTTCTTGTTTTGCTTTGTATGCTAATTATACCAACATCCACTGATTTGATTGGATCACATGATCCTGATGTGTGTCGTTTTACCTATATATACTCACTACATGTATGTGTTCTTTGCCTGAAAAAGGCTCTAGTGCTGAGCCAAAACGTTGCACCGCACGGGTGAATAAAGGAGTTATTTTTCCACTATTTAAAGGGGTGCCGTTCATTTTCTGGACTAATATATATATATTATATTTATATATTTATTTTTTTTAGCTGGACAGGGGGTATATCACTTTGTACCAGAACAGTTTGCTAGTAAAGAGTCTGGGAAACCTGTGAAGACCCTGTAGAAGCTCAGTGGAGGCTGGAATGCCTGTAACAGCTTTTACCAAACCAGAAAAACAAATGAATGACCCGAATCTAACAGAAGACAGCCCCCAGCCCAACAGCTCTTCCTGGGGGTATTAAAGCTTTTGGGGTTTACATTAGCTTAAAAAAAATACTTCAGGGCAGAACCCAACAGATATTACATTACAATGGATGAAAATCAGCTGATAAATGTGTAACGGCAAATACATTTTTACGACATCTTGATAGTTTTATACTGCTTTCTATATGCAGACCGTCAGCTCGGGACCTGCTCATAAGATAATGGAGCTTTATGTACAACGGAGAACAAACAACAATTCCATGTGATTCATTGTTTCAGAATGCAGGACGCTGCCTGCGAATACACAACGTGCATAATGCCTCCGCTGTATTCAGGAACACCACGCTGCTCCAAGCACTTCCTCACATCTCACTGACATACTGGAAACCATGTCAACTTCTCCCTCATTGACTGGCTGAAGGAAAGCGTGCTTATATAGTCTAAACCTATAGTGTGTCCTCAAACATGTACCTTATAAAACTACTACAGGACACACTGGGGGAATAGTCACTAGAAGTCATGAAGAAGGTAGAAGTCATGGGCTACACCAAAAAGAAAAAAGAAGCTGAAATACATTAGAATGATTATTATTTTGTTGATAATTTTGTTTATAACAACATTGTTTTTAAGCCAAAACTAGAAATGGAACCTGCATGTGGAAGAAGTGCACATCTATTCATTAGGTTCCATTCATGGAACATGTCTTGTCACACATACAGGGGGAAAAAAATACCACCACATGCTGCAATATTTTCCCCAGCCATGTTTGCCATGTAACGGATCGGTCATTGCCCTGACTTTCATTTTTTTGTTATGATAATGGAACAGAGAAACAGATATATAGACAGAGATGTGAACAGAGGTTAACTTGGAAAAATGTACAGATAAACTTATTTTTTATGCAGAATACCCACATAAACAGAAGTGTGATGGCTTACCTCCACAATACATCACAGATCATACACCAGTGGGAGTTAGGCCCCACCAATAAATGCCATCAGAGCCATAGATAAAACGCCACGCTATGAGGGGCAGATTCATTAGAACTATTTCCAATAAACAACAAAATACACTAAGGCCAGTTTCACACTAGAGCAGGCATGCTCAACCTGCGGCCCTCCAGCTGTTGCAAAACTACAACTCCCAGCATGCCCAAACAGCCTACAGCAGGGCATGGTGGGATATTCAGTCTATGAAATACACTATGTGCCAGATGTATTTCCCAGACTGAACGCTGCTTCTGTGACAGGAACTCATGGCATTATAATGATTTACAATCCGGTGTGTTGCGGCTGTACTGAACTGTACTGATGACATTACAAATTAGTATAGCAAAATCCCTCAAGAAAACTCAAAATTCCTCATGGAGAATTATGACCTTAAGACTAAGTCCCCTTTCACACGGGCGTCACAGATTTTGTCCTGATGCATTGCGGGAAACCCGCACGACTGCGAAAGCAATTTCAGTCAGTTTCGTCTGCGATTGCGTTGTTCTTTTTTTTTTTTTTTTTAACGCGAGTGCAAAGCGTTTTAATGCGTTTTGCACGCGCATGATAAAAAAACTGACTGTGGTACCCAGACCTGAACCCGGACTTCTTCACAGAAGTTCGGGTTTGGGATCGGTGTTCTGTAGATTTTATTATTTTCCATTATAACATGGTTATAAGGGAAAATAATAGCATTCTGAATACAGAATGCAAAGTAAAATGTCAATTAAGGATTTAAAAAATTACTCACCTCATCCACTTGATCGTGCAGCCATTATCGTCTTCTTTCTTCTTTTTGCAGGACCTGCAAAAGGATCTGCGGTGAAGTCAGCGCAGGTCCTGCTGAATGAAGATAGAAGGTCCTTCTATCTTCATTCAGCAGGACCTGCAAGAAGAATAAAGAAGATGATAACGGCTGCATGATCAAGTGGATGAGGCGAGTAATTTTTTTATAATTTTTTTTATCCTTAATGGACATTTTACTTAGCATTCTGTATTAAAGAATGCTATTATTTTCCATTATAACCATGTTATAATGGAAAATAGTACAGTAAATGGACTTTAATAAGGGTCCCGGGGCTCATCTGATCATCTCCTTAGCAACCATCCGTGAAAATCGAATTGCATCCGCAATTTGCGGTCCACAGCACGGGCAGCACACAGTCGTGTGAACAAGCCGAAGGTCTGAAGAAAACACAAGGTCCTTTTGTATGCCTAATGTTACTCAGCTGCAGCTATACTCACAAAGTGACTCATACTACAAAGTACTCAAAAATAGCACAATTTAGCTTGTGAGGAAAGTATGCTCCATTTTCCAACAACATTACCTCTGCACACCAGATTATACGTACTGCATGAGAACGAAAATACACATTTCTTGGGGAGTGGGGGGGGATTATTATTTTTTACTTGTAGAAAAATGCATGAATTTCATGGCATCTTTTACAACATTTTTTCGAGATGGGTGTTTCTTTTTGTCACAAAAGGTTTTCTTGTGTGTTTTCTTCAGACTTTACAGAGAAATCTAAGGGAAAATGCCTGAAATCAACACCACACCCAGAGCACGCTGCGATTTGAAAAAAGATGCCAACGGATAAAAAAAAAAAGGCACCAGGAAACTATCTTAAAACAGCAGTACAGAAAAAGAAATAAAAAATAGATGGAGTCTGAAAGCACAATTCGGCCTCCTGAACGCGAGTGCGGATGAACAAGCATAAGATCCACAAGATGTTCAGTGCAGATTTATGTGCGTTTCTGCAAAATATCTGCACCAAAATCAGTAGATCTCACCTTTCATTAGAAAAGGCTGAAATCCACAACTAAAACCGCAGACATAATTGACATGCTGCGGATTTGGAAATCCACACAGAAGGTCAATTTCAGCACAGCAGAAAATCTGAAAAGTTTACATGAGATTTGTTTAATCTCCTACACTTTGCTGTACTCTGCAATGTGTGCAGGTGGCCTTAGGGTGCCTTCACACATAGCGGAAAAATTTACCAGAAAATACACCGGTGCAATTCTTACAAAAGTTGCAGGTTTTGTTGCAGATTTTTAAGCGCAGATTAAGGCCTCTTGCACACGACCGTATGGCTTTTTCAGTATTTTGCAGTCCGCAAAAAATACGGATGACGTCCGTGTGCATTCAGTTTTTTTTGTGGAACGGAACAGCTGGTCCCTGATAGAACAGTACTATCCTTGTCCGTTATGCGGACAATAATAGCACATGTTCTATCTTTGAACGGAAAAACGGAAATACAAGGCATACCTAGTACCTTCCGTTTTTTTTTTTGCGGATCCATTGAAATTAATGGTTGTGAATACTGAACGCAAAAAAACGGAACGGAAACGGAAAAAAAAGGTTTGTGTGCAAGAGGCCTAAGATGCAGCTTTCTGTGTGGATTACATCCCTGATTGAAATAAATGGAGACATTCTGCTTTAGAAAATCCGCAACACATCATTATTTACACAGCAATAGGTTACGTCGCAGCAGAACACAGGGTGCTTTCCAACGTCATAGGATAGCATAGGGGACGTTTTTATGTGGCATATCTACTGGTGAAGTTGATGTATTTATCATTTGACACAAAGTAGACACATAGCGGTGCACCCTCATATGTTACCCCCTACTAAATTCTGCCATTTGAGTTCTCTTTTCTATATAATGTGGCAAATTTAATAATAGAACAGCACACAGACCTTGTAAAATGCGCCATAATGTTGTATCAAGCTTTGGACCCATTTATGAAGCAAATGTGCCAGAAACAATAATCAATTGAGCCTAGCTCGCATGTTTTCATTTTTCAGCACGACTAGGGAAATGGCTTAGCGGAAGGGAGCACAGCTTAAAGGCTATGGACATCTTTGGGGCAGTTTTTTTATGGCATTTTACTCATTTTAGGCTAAAAAAAAACTATATATTTTTTCATTTGGTCTTTATTAAAACTTCTCAGCTGCTTTTGAGACACAGTGTTATAAATCAGCCTGTTTGCAGACTTTCCCTTCTGAGTCCCGTCAGCTGATGGCTCACGTGAAACCTCATCTCTGATCTCCTCACCTCAAACACTCATTATAGCTGAACTCTTATCACACTGATAAGACTATGGCTTAAATGAGAGTTTGAGGTATGAAGATCAGAGATAAGGCTTCACATGAGCTGTCAGCTGAAAAGGATTGTCTGCAAACAGGCTGATGTTTAATCCTTGTATCTCAAAAACTGCTGAGAAGTTTTAATAAAGACCAATTGAAAAAACATTTAATCATAAAACAAAATTTCCCCAACGGTGTCTTAAAGGGCATCTGTCAGCAGATTTGTACCCCTGAAGCTGGCTGATCTGTTACATGTGTGCTTGGCAGCTAAAGGCATCTTTGTTGGTCCCATGTTCATATGTGCCCGCATTGCTGAGAAAAATTATGTTTTAATATATACAAATGAGCCTCTAGGAGCAACGGGTGCATTGCCATTACAGCTAAAGACTCTGCTCTCTCTGCAACTGCCGTGCCCTCTGCACTTTGATTGGCAGGGCAAGGCAGAAAATATGTCATCATGCTGGTCCTGTCAAAGTGCAAAGGGTGTGTCAGACAGAGCAGAGCAACATCTCTGTTGCTCCTACAAGCTCATTTGCATATATTCATAAAATTCTCAGCAATGCAGGCTAATATGAACATGAGACCAACACAGGTGCCTTCAGCTGCCAAGCAACAGGTCAGCCAGTGTCATGGGTACAAATCTGCTGACAGATGCCCTTTAAAGGAGTTTTCCACAACTTTAGATAATCATGACCTATCCAGAGAATAGGTTCATTTATATCAATCAGTGGGGGGTGCCAGCTGTTTTCGACAGCAGCGGCTCTGGAAACTATACAGTGTACAGAGTGGAAACAGAAGGCTTCATACCCTGCGTACTGCAGTGCAGCTTCCATTCACTTGAATGTGAACCGAGTTGCAGTACCGCGGAATGGCCACTACACTGTGTACAGAGCTGTACCCCATAGTATATTTTTGGGCATCATGGCTGCCCAAACAAGACAGTGGATGGAGCCAGAAGCAGAAGGCTGTGCCACAATACTGCAGCTCAGTGCCCATTCGCTTGAATGGGAACAGTAACTTGGCAGAGCCACTACACAGTAGATGGAGCCTTCGGATTCTGGCTCAGTCTACTGTTTTATTTCCAACGCTAGCAGCTGCCAAACACAGCTGATCATTAAAGGTGCCGTGTGTCGAATCTACATTCATCTGATATTGATGACCTATCCTCAGGATGGATCATCAATATCTAAAGGGTAGAAAAGCACTTTAAAAGGGGTTATCCAACCACTATAACGACCTCATATAGGGGATACTTGCCCTGCTCCCCGGCACCCGTGTCGCTCCTGATCCCCGCACGGCCGCTGCTGCATTCCTCCGCTGTCCACAATAGAGGGCCGCAAAAGGGATGAGCCTCCCTAGCGTCACTCGCGATGCTAAGGAGGCTCATCCCTGTCGCGGCCTGCTATTGGCTGACATTGTCCTCTGCGCCCACTAACCCTACACCCCACCGTCGCCGGATGTTTTGATTCTCGAGATGGGTTGATGCAGCGGTGGCCAATCAGGCATCAGGAGTGACATTAGGGGGGTCATTATAGAGGTTGGATAATCCCTTTAAGATGCATTTTAGTGGTTGGATGTCCTCTTTAAGATGCAAGAATGTGTGCCAAAAGTGCGCCAAAATTTTGCCACAAACTAAGCCAACCCATAGTTGTATCTAACGGAAGGATGACAAATTACGACGTCACTATGAAGAATGAAAAAAAGAAGGACCAGGAATGAAAGTTCTTGTGGTCCACTTAGTGGAGACAGAATTGACTTGGCCAGCTCTGTGTGGCTAACACTGCAACATATTTTACAAAGCAATTCTCTCACATAATGCAGGGACTAGCGTTCCTCTACAGAACTTAATGCCAAGGTTAAATGCTTGGAATGAAGATGGAGACGTTCGGGCCCTTCACCGCAGGTTCTTAGATCTCTTTAAACATATATATCTTCACCTTTGTATTCTGCTCTTCCACTGCTCCTCAGTAGAAATGGAAGATAAGTAAAGCAGTAATCACATACAGTTACGACCGAGTGCAGGTGAGCGGACACATGAAAGACTAAACGTCACTCAAAAGGGACAAAAATGAAGGGCAGATAACTGCACGCATATCCAACGGGGTTATAGAACGAATGAGTTTCACTCTTCAGGTCAGGCTTCATTGCCAGCTAAACTTTGGTTTATCTGATTAGATTAATCCATCATTAACGGCTAGAAGCAAGAAACAGAAGACAACTGGTCATGTGAAAAGAAAAAAAAAAGACTGATGAGTTCTGTAGGCCATACACATTAGATAAGGTTTTTTGACATACTCCATGCAGATGCATGCTCGGCCGGGCTGAAAATGAATGAATGGGGAGAGAGGAGAAAGTGGCGTATATCCCTGAGAGCAGAATGGTTAGTTGGGCTCTTCAGCCTATAGTAACCGGAGATTTAAATGAATAGAAGTCTTTTCCCACAAACTATATATCAATCTGCTCAGCTCCTCCTGCTCTATATGGACAACGTGACAGGTTCCCTTTAAGCCTTGACACTTAGTCTGGTGCAATACTCCGCTGGCATTAGAGACCTGGTTACATAATCATGGAAATGAATGTTGTACATGTGTCCACTTTCAATTCCAGAAGATGCGGTCTATTCTTAGTACTGAACAAACACTGCTTTAACCACGGTCAGGATTTTCCAATAAGACATTTACCCACATTCTCGATACATTTTAACTATGAAGCAGCCTTTTCCTTTGCACACACTAATGGAACAAACAGATTCTATGATAAAATATTTGATGGGACCAATACTTGGTCAGAACACATTTTTTATTGAAAAGCTGCCCATACGTGACGAGCTCAAAGTTGGCTGAACCTGTTGATTCTATGTGTATGGAGGGAGGCTGTTCCCACCCATGACAAGTGTTGGTGAAAGGCACATTGGATTCCAACATCTACCTCAAGTGTATATCTCAGCTGCATTGTTGGCTTTGACCAGAATTTTTGAATCATTGCTAATTTTTTGGCAAATGTGAAAATGATGTACAGTGTTTAACCTTGGAGACAGGCATCACCCATGCACATTTCATATTATAGCTCCTTGCCCTATTTTTCTAAGCTACATTTCTATGATTTTTATCACCCAATTTTACAATGCTGTATTTGGGCTCAAACATTTGCCTTAAAAACACATGTATATGTTTGGTGCCATTTATGGCTTTCACCTGGAGGAATAATATAGCAGTCAGCATGGAGCCTACAATGCTCCAGACAGCGACCAAAATGGTCACAAATGAGACTTAGAATTTGCAATCGGCGACAAGACTTTTTGCTCTGCAGTTGAATAATACGGCGGGAAACGGGAGCTGATAGTTCCCTGCCTCGCCTATCACCCTCATAGGTCTTAGTAGGCCTGAAGTCTATGAGGCAGTAAATACCCGCACAGGCATGCGTGATGGCATCAACATGGCCGGCGTGTGTGTGATGACGTCATCACGCACACTTGTGTCGGGACACAGAAAACAAATGTGCTTACCTTTGCTGGCCTGCGTCCCACCATTCCAGTCCATAGACCAGGAGAGGTTGCAGCCTGCATCGTGAACGCTGGTGCAGAAAGTCAAGTGAGTATAACTCTCAGTTCAGACCTGAGCGTTTTACAGCGCGTAGGAACAAGGAGAAACCAATGCTTCCCAATGGGAATGGTTCTCACCTGGGCGTTTTACAGCGCGTACGATCGCGCTGTAAAACGCCCGACGCTCAAACAAGTACATGAGCGTTTTTTTGGGCGTTTGTCACGCGTTCCCGTACATAGACTTTCGGGAACGCGCGACAATGTGTGTTCACTTGTCTCTGTATGCGCGCTTGTAAACGCCCGTACAATCGCGCATACAGAGCGCTCCTTTCAGAACGCCCCTTTCACACGGGCGTTGCGGGAAAATGTGCGGGTGCGTTGTGGGAACACCCGCGATTTTTCCGCGCGAGTGCAAAACATTTTAATGCGTTTTGCACGCGTGTGAGAAAAATTGCGCATGTTTGGTACCCAAACTTCACAGAAGTTCGGGCTTGGGATCAATGTTCTGTAGATTGCTATTATTTTCCCTTATAACCATGTTATAAGGGAAAATAATACATTCTGAATACAGAATGCAAAGTAAAACAGCGCTGGAGGGGTTAAAAAATAAAAATAATTTAACTCACCTTAGTCCACTTGATCGCGGCCCGGCATCTCCTTCTGTCTCCTTTGTTGAATAGGACCTGTGGTGAGCATTAAATACAGTTACAGGACCTTTGATGACGTCACTCCGGTCATCACATGATCCATCACCATGGTAAAAGATCATGTGACGGACCATGTGATGACCGGAGTGATGTCATCAAAGGTCCTGTAACTGTATTTAGTGCTCACCACAGGTCCTATTCAACAAAGGAGACAGAAGGAGATGCCGGGCATCGCGATCAAGTGGACTAAGGTGAGTTAAATTATTATTTATTTATTTTTTAACCCCTCCAGCCCTATTTTACTTTGCATTCTGTATTCAGAATGCTATTATTTTCCCTTATAACCATGTTATAAGGGAAAATAATGATCGGGTCTCCATCCCGATAGTCTCCTAGCAACCATGCGTGAAAATCGCACCGCATCCGCACTTGCTTGCGATTTTCACGCAACCCCATTCACTTCTATGGGGCCTGCGTTGTGTGAAAAACGCAGAATATAGAGCATGCTGCGATTTTCACGCAACGCATAAGTGATACGTGAAAATCACCGCTCATCTGAACAGCCCCATAAAAATGAATGGGTCGGTATTCAGTGCAGGTGCAATGCATTCACCTCACGCATCGCATCCGCGCGGAATACTTGCCTGTGTGAAAGGAATTTGCTACTGAAGGGGGACATTACTCTAGGGGGGTATGAGCACAATGTGGGGGATACTACTGAGGAGAGAGAAAGGAAGGGGCACCGTGGGGGACTTTGCTACTGAGGAGAGAGAAAGGAAGGGGCACCGTGGGGGACTTTGCTACTGAGGAGAGAGAAAGGAAGGGGCACCGTGGGGGACTTTGCTACTGAAGGGGCACCGTGGGGGACTTTGCTACTGAAGGGGCACCGTGGGGGACTTTGCTACTGAAGGGGCACCGTGGGGGGACATTACTAATGTAGGGGCTAGGATTGTTTCGATACCAAAATTTTGATTCAATTTCGATACCATAAAAAAAGTATTGCGATACTCGATACCACGCGAAAAAAATAAAAACGCCATTGAGTGCATTCCGCATTTTATGGAACGTCCGGGCCATTATAGAACAGTCCTATCCTATTTTTGGGGGGGACAATTTGACTTAAAAAATAATAATAAAAATGGCGAATCGCGCAGTTTTTCCTTTTCTTTTACAGTGTTCACCGCATAAGAGAGATTTTTTAATATTTTGGACTTTTCTGATGTGGCGATATGTAATATTTTATTTATTTATAGTTTATATATAAAATTGGGAAAGGGGGTGATTTATACTATTTTGGTGTATTTTTTTTTTTTTACAGTTTATTTAATAACTATTTCCCCCCTTAGGGGCTAGAACCTGGGATCTTTTAATCCCTTGTCCTATTCACTCTAATAGATCTCTATTTACCCTAATAGGATCTTACACTCTCCCTGCTGCCCTGTGCATAGTACACACAGCAGCAGGGAGCTGACTATGGCAGCCAGGGCTTCAGTAGCGTCCTGGCTGCCATGGTAACCAATCGGAACCCCACTGCTGGGGCTCCGATCAGAACTGCCACTGCCACCAATGAGAGGAGGTGAGGGGACTCTGTGGCCACTGCCACCAACGATTTTAATACTGTGGGGGAGGGGCACACTGCACCCCCAATGATACTTAACATTTAATATACAAATACAGCCCGCGGCAGAAACACATTGCCGACACCCAACCTCTGACAGGGCACTGCGAACAGCGGCAGTTAATTGTCAGGGATCGCAGCACCCTGTCAGAGGTCGGGTGCCGGCAATGTGTTTCTGCCGCTTGCATTTGTAATGTATTAAACGTTAGTTATCATTGGTGGCGCAGTGGCCACAGCCACTCCCCTCCTCCGCCCCTCTGCGCTCTCATTGGTGGCAGCACAGAGGAGGGAGAAACTGCTTCCTTCTCCCCGTGCTGCTGAGGGAACATGGCCGCGCTGAGAGCAGCATGCTCATGTTCTCTGATACTGGGCTGTGCAGTAGCACAGCCTAGTATCGATAAAAGGCAAATCCCGGCTAAAAGTATTGATTAGGTATTAAAAGTTCGATACCCGAAACAACCCTAGTAGGGGCACTGTGGGGAATTTTTAAAACAGGGAACAGTATAAAGGGCAATTACTGGTGGCACTGGAGACTTAATACTGAGGCACTATAGGTGGCATTACCGGGGCATTTTTTTAATATGAGGGCACTATATTATGGGGCATTACTGGAGGAATTGGGGGCATTTTAATACTGGGGTTCTATAGCAGGATTTTTTGTACAGGGGCATTACTACTGGGGGCACTATAGTGGACATTATTAATACTGGGGGCACTATAATGGCATTTGTACTGGGGTAAAATAGGGGATATTAATGCTGGAGGCACTGTAGGGGGCATTTCTATGACAGTTAGCAATTCTATGTATTTTAAATTTGGCAACTAAAAATTTATTTTTGGCTCCTAGTTATTTTTTTTTTGTCTGGGGCACTGGGCCTACAGGATGAGGCCTAATTTACACATTACTGATTTCCATCAGAAACTGTTAGAGTAAGGTCACATGGCACGGTCATATCACCGATGGGAGGCAGTTGTCATGTGGCCAAGTACCTTGTGGTCATGTAAGGCTACTTTCACACTAGCGTTCGGGTGTCCGCTCGTGCGCACCGTTTGAAGGGGCTCACGAGCGGCCCCGAACGCATCCGTCTGGCCCCAATGCATTCTCAGTGGAGGCGGATCCACTGAGAATGCATCCGCCTGCCAGCGTTCAGCCTCCGCTCCGCTCAGTGAGCGGACACCTGAACGCTGCTTGCAGCGTTCGGGTGTCCGCCTGGCCGTGCGGAGGCGAGCGGATCCGTCCAGACTTACAATGTAAGTCAATGGGGGCGGATCCGCTTGAAGATGACACCATATGGCTCAATCTTCAAGCGGATCCGTTCCCCATTGACTTACAATGTAAAGTCTGAACGGATCCGCTCAGACAACTTTCACACTTAGAAAATTTTCTAAGTTTTAATGCAGACGCATCCGTTCTGAACGGATGCGAACGTCTGCATTATCGGAGCGGATCCGTCTGATGAAACATCAGACGGATCCGCTCCGAACGCTAGTGTGAAAGTAGCCTAAGCCACCACAAGATCATATTAAAGGGTTTTTCCGAACCTAACTGTTCACCTATCCTCTGAATAGGTCATCAGTATCTGATCGGTGGTGGTCCGACACCTGGTACCCACACCAATCAGCTGCTTTAGAAGGCAGAGGCAGTCCTTCTCACAGCTTACTATGCAAATAGGCATACATTATATAGCGGCTGTGCCTGGTATAGCAAGCTCAGCCACATTCACTTGAATGGGACTGAACTGCACTTAGGCCACGTGACTGATGAATGTGACGTCACTGGTCTAGGGTAAGCTGCGAGAAGTAGTGTCCAGCAGTATTGATCCCTTTAAAACTTAACTTTTACTTCATAAATTATAAAATACTACCACCGTGGTGGTTCACCAGTGAAAAATAGTGAAACAAACAACAATAATATACGATATAAAATGCTCCTGGGAGCCAGCTCTCGATACACTGGTCAGGTGGTGAGTGAACACAAGGCAGCTAAAGGGAGCAGTGGGTGGAACTATCCTCTCCCTATGCTCACCCTGACTGAAACCTCAGCCCAGGGACGTCCCCTGATGGTGGAGACTCCCTGTCCTCGTGCCTGGGCTGACTGCCCTGCGTTTACCCTCCTCTCTAACAATAGAAAAAATTCTCCCCAGGAAGCTGACGGGTGTAATAATGCGTCCCTGGTAATAGATTACCCTAAGGGACACTGATAGATAGTCATAGACCAATTCATTAAAAGGTGAACATGATAGGTATCACCTATATTAATGCAAAACCAAGCACAGGGGCATCATACGGTGCGTTCCCAGGCTGGTTCGCATAAGCTCCTACGCGTTTCCCCTATTCCTAGGTTCATCAGGGGGCATTCACGGTCAGGGATACAACCATCATACATAACAAGATATATCAGATATACTTAGAATATGTTAGAGGACACAGGACCAGAGACGCAGATGATGATAGACATAGGACCAAGGGACCAATTTGATATGTAGAAAATAAAAACAGTATAAATATGGGTACTACAACTGAAGTATATCCTAGACCTCCTGTAGATCAGCACTTACTTATTGTCCTGTGCATTCAGGAGGCTAGAGGGCCCAGAGAGATAGGGGCCAGTACTTCACCCAAGAAGCTGTAGGCAAGAAATTTACATATACTATCAAGCACATTGCATGCCATGATAATCATTTTCAGCTGTTGGTACATGGTCCTTACTTACATTTGAGCTGCGTCCCTGTGGCGTCCTGTTCCTCCTAACATTCACACTCCCTCTAGTTTCCCTATATATCCACTTACCAGCTGTTCAGATTTCGCGCTAATTAGCGCGTCCAGCAGATCGTAACAGGGGGTAAGGCGTCACAGCCGGCGTCACTGCCGGTCCATGCGCCGCATGCATCTGTGGCCACCAATCCCTGTAATACATGGAGGCATTTCTTCCGCCTCAGTACATCACCTGGTATAGATGGAACGCACCGAGCGTCCACATCCGGTCAGGTGGAACGCATCATCGCTTCACTTCCGTTCCGTGCGACGCCTGTGTTAGGTGAAACGCACGGAACGGCCACATCCGGTCCTGTGGAACGCATGGCCGCATCACATCCGCTCCACAAGGCGTCCCATTAACAGTGCATCAGAGTACTATGTCACAGGGGACGGCCCCCAGAGCCCAGGCGACGCTGTGTGAACATATATTTGTAGCAGCAATCACACATACTCTTGGTAAGGGGCAGGGGAATAGGGTGTGAAGGGTGATACATGAATATTCATTATCGTATTTTTCACTTGGATTTAATCCCTTTGATAAAGATTTTTACTTGGGTGTATTCCCTGTGATAAAGGTGACACCTAGGGCACATAAGACATATGTGCAGACTGGATACAAAGTGTATCCTATTTATTTTTGTCTTGGCCTTGATGGATTTACCGAATTCGCGTGATTCTTGACCATAGAGATAAGGGAACCATGAACATAGAGCCACCCCCCCGCAGATCACAAAAAACAGGAGAAAGTGAGTCTCTCGTTAATCCCGAGTGGTGCCTGGGATCTAAAGCGGTGAATCCAGACGCACTCTTTCTGAAGGATTTTCCGGTCCCAGTCTCCACCCCTTGGTGATAGTGGGATGGTTTCAAGGACCGAAAATCGCAGACAGCTGGGATCGCCACCATGGACGTCAATTACATGTGATGCGACGGGTGTGATTTTTTTCTTAACCACGTCGTTCACATGTTCACAGATCCGACGCCTGACCTCTCTTATGGTTTTGCCTATATAGTCCATAGGGCAAGGGCATTGGCATATATATACCACACCCTTGCTCCTACAGTTGTAGAAATCCCTAATTTGATAGGCTTGACCAGTGACTGAGCATATAATTGATTTTTCAGTGGAGATAAAAGCACATGCTTTACAGGAGCCACACTTGAACATGCCGCAAGGTTTGCGGTCCAACAAGGTCCCTACCCCACTTGGTGTGGTGTAATGGCTGTGGACCAAGCGGTCTCTTAGGCTCCTCCCCCGCCTATAGGTGACACTAGGCTGCTTCGTCAGTACATCCTTCAGGTCGGGGTCCATGTGAAGGATTGGCCAGTATCTTTTCAGAACTGACATTACCTCCATATTTGCACAGTCAAATACAGATATCAGGCGTATCGGTTGTTGTCCGCTCTGCGCCTTAGGTTTGGGGACAAGGAGCTCAGTAAGCTCCCTGCTGAGGGCGTTATGGAACGCACCCCCAAGAACCGTTTGGGGATAACCCCTCTCCCTGAATCTCATCTGTAGCCTCTTGGCTTCAATGTGGAACGCTTCACCCTCAGAACAATTTCTCCGGGTCCTCAAATACTGGCCCCTTGGTATACCGCATTTGAGCGGTGTCGTGTGGTGGCTCTCCCAATGTAGCAACGAGTTGGTTGCGGTGTCCTTTCTGAACATGTTGGCAATCAGTTTTTCTCCCTCCCTGGTTACCCGCACGTCAAGGAAAGGGATAGAGTAAAGATTGAACTCGAAGGTGAACCGCAAACCAACATCGTTGCAATTGAGAGACCCGACAAACTCCCGGAGTTCCTCTGACCCACCTTTCCAAATCACGAAAAATGTCATCTATATAGCGTGTCCAGAAGGTGATCTTATCAGACCACCAGGTCACAGCATCCGGAAACACGCAAGTGTCCTCCCACCAGCCCAGGAAGAGGTTGGCATACGTTGGGGCACAGGGGCTCCCCATTGCCGTCCCCCTGAGCTGGTGGTAGAACCGTGAATTGAAAAGAAAGAAATTGTGGGTCAGAGTGAACTCCAGGAGTCTGAGGGTGAAGATGTTATGCGCTCCACAATGAATATCCCTTGTCTTTAGATAGTACTCTGCGGCAAAAAGCCCCTTATTGTGTGGGATTGAACTGTATAAAGCCTCGACGTCTATACTGGCCAATATACAGTCCTAAGCTGCGAGAAGGCCAAGGTGCTCACAGAAGCACCAATGCCTTTTTAAACAGCTGATCTGCGAGGGTCCTTGAAGTTGGGCCACCACCGATCAGACACTGAAACTGATACCAGACCGCATGGTGGCCATGTACCAACTGTGGCTAAGCCTGGCCATATAGTGAAGCTTACACAGAGATAGGCAATAATGGAAAGATTTCGACCAGTTCTCCTGTTCAGTTTTGTTTTTGTTCTTTTCTTGCCGTGATTTCTGCCAAAATGCTACAATGTCTAAATACAGCAAGGCCTTGTACACATTTTTTTTCCAATGGATTTTAGCATGGCAAATCCATGTTCAACGGGAATCCAACATTGCCATTCATGCAGCTGAGAATTTTTTTCTCCTCAAAAAGGGACTTTCTTGTCACTCTTTCCATGTGGAAAATGTTTGGAAACCATGACAAGTGTCTACAGGCTGATTAGTCCCACTGATTGAGGCTAAATCACAGGCAGATCTGCAGCATACAAAATGCAATAACACTGCAGAAATCCAAAGGCTAGCCATGTCAACATACCCTAAGGGTACATACACTACTCACAAAAAGTTAGGGATATTTGGCTTGTGGGTGAAGTTTCAGGATGAACCTAAAATGCACTCTAACCTTTACAGGTCAATTTAATGTGACCTTCTCTAAACTTCTGAAAGCACACGTCCAACTGTTCAATGTTTCAGTACTTGTTGAACAACTTGCTGTTCGATCCATGAATCACCCAATACATTTCCTGGTTCAATTAGAATTGGTATTTAAACAGTCCTCCTCATCATGCTGTTCACATTTTGACATCATGAGACCAAGACGACGCCTAACAATTGACTAAAAGTACCTCGCCATTGCGAGGCTTCAGGCAGGATGTTCTCAGACGGAAGTAGCCACTGAGCTTAGGCTACTTTCACACTTGCGTTTTGTGTGGACCAGTCATGGACGGATCCACTCAGATAATACAACCGTCTGCATCCGTTCAGAATGGATCCGTTTGTATAATTTTTAACATATCCAAGACCAATGGAGGATGGATCCGTTTTCTATTGTGCCAGTGAAAACGGATCCGTCCCCATTGACTTACATTGTGTGCCAGGACGGATCACTTTGTCTCAGTTTCATCAGACGGACACCAAAACGCTGTGTCCGCCTCCAAAGCGGAATGGAGACGGAACGGGGGCAAACTGATGCATTCTGAGTGGATCATTTTCCATTTAGAATGCATTAGGGCAAAATTGATCAGTTTTGGACCGCTTGTGATAGCCCATGACGGATCTGAACTGATGCAAACTGAAGCATTCTGAGCCGATCCTTTTCCATTCAGAATGCATTAGAATGCAAACTGATCCATTTTGGACCGCTCGTGAGAGCCCTGAAAGGATCTCACAAATAGAAAGCCAAAACGCCAGTGTGAAAGTAGCCTTAGGCCTCATGCACACGACCGTTGTTTTATTCCGTGTCCGTTGTGCCGTTTTTCGTGATTTTTTCAATGGGTCCGTTGAAAAGTCGGCTAATGCACCGCTTGTCATCCGCGTCCGTGATCCGTGGTTCCAGTCCGTCAAAAATATATAACCTGTCCTATTTTCGCGGAAAACGGTTCGCGGACCCATTTAAGTCAATGGGACCGCTAAAAAACACGGAGGCACACAAGATTGTCATCCGCGTCCGTTTTTTTCATATCATTTGCATGGCAAACCTGTCTTAGATTTTTTTTTTTAATTTCCTTCATGTCTGGTGATCCTCCAAAAATAAAGGAAGACACACGATAACAAAAACGGAAACGGATCACGGAACCCCATTTTGCGGAACGGAACACAACAACGGCCGTGTGCATGAGGCCTTAGAGTGTCATCAGCAGTTTGCAATAGAGATACAAAGAGACTGGAAGAGTCACAGAAAGGCATAGAAGTGGAAAATCACGGTAGCGCCGGACCTGACACATCCAGACATCGGGGCCCAATTCAGATTCTTGTTATGGGGCCCAATCATTTTTAAGTACGCCAATGGCAGAAACTAACACTTTCAATCCCATTGGATAGCATGGGAAAGTCTTTATGCTGCGTATTTTTTGGTGAATTTTTCGCCACCTGTAAGTACAAAAGGTCTGCTTCCATCATAGGTACATCTCCCACAAGGAATTGCGCAGCACCTGTTGCTTCTTTTTTACATTTAACTACATATACGGTACATCAGAATGAGAAATTGCCTCCCATTTAGTATGTATATCTGTACAATGGTGATATTCTTGAAAAATATCTGCAGGTAAACACTAAACTAGTGCATATGTAAGGCTACTTTCACACTCGCTTTTTGTTTTCCGTTTGCGAGATCCGTTTCAGGGTTCTCACAAGCGGATCAGTTTAGCCCCAATGCATTCTGAATGGAAAAGGATCCGTTCAGAATGCATCAGTTTGCCTCCGTTCAGTCTCCATTCCGCTCTGGAGGCGGACACCAAAAAGCTGCTTGCAGCATTTTGGTGTCCGCCTGACGATGCCTGACTGACACAATATGGCACAATAGAAAAAGGATCCGCCCCCCATTGACTTTCAATGGTGTTCAAGACGGATCCGTTTTGGCTATGTTAAAGATAATACAAACTGATCCGTTCTGAACGGATGCATTATCAGTGCGGATCCGTCTGTGCAGATCCATGACGGATCCGCACCAAACGCGAGTGTGAAAGTAGCCTAATGCATTCAAAATGGAAAAGGATCCGCTCAGAATGCATCAGTTTGCTGACTTTGCTCCGATCAGTCTCTATTCCGCTCTGGAGGCGGACACCAAAACGATGCCTGCAGCGTTTTGCTGTCCGCTTGATGAAACTGAGCCAAACAGATCCGTCCTGGCACACAATGCAAGTCAACGGGGACGGATCAGTTTTCTCTGACAAAATCTGGCACAATAGAAAACGGATCTGTCCTCTATTGAATTTCAATGGAGTTCATGACGGATCAGTCTTGGCAACGTTACAGATAATACAAACGGATCTGCTCATGACAGATGCATGCGGTTGTATTCGGGTCTATTCACACGTCCGCAATTTCGTTCCGCATTTTGCGGAACAGAATTGCGGACCCATTCATTTCTATGGGGCAGCACGATGTGCTGCCCAGATCCAGAATTGCGGATCCGCACTTCCGGGTCCGCAATTCCGATCCCCAAAAAAATAGAACATGTCCTATTCTTGTCCGCAATTTCGGACAAGAATAGGCATTTTCTATTAAGTGCCGGCGATGTGCGGTCCGCAAAATGCGGAACGCACATCGCCGATGTTCGTGTTTTGCAGATCCGTGGATCTGTAAAACACACACGGACGTGTGAATGGACCCTTATTGTAATGGATCCATTTTTGCAGGTCCATGAGGGATCCGCCCAAAAAGCAAGTGTGAAAGTAGCCTAATACATTTTCATCTCGAAACACTGCATCAAATGCAACATTTAAGGCTACTTTCACACTAGCGTTTTTCTTTTCCGGCATAGAGTTCCGTCACAGGGGTTCTATACCGGAAAAGAACTGATCAGTTTTATCCCCATGCATTCTAAATGGAGAGCATTCCGTTCAGGATGCATCAGGATGTCTTCAGTTCAGTCTTTTAGACTGATCAGGACAGAGATAAAACCGTAGCATGCTGCGGTTTTATCTCCTCTGCCCAAAAAAACTGAACACTTGCCTGAATGGCGGATCCGGCACTTTTTTCCATAGGAATGTATTAGTGCCGGATCCGGCATTCAAAATACCGCAATGTCGGATCGGTTTCTCCGGATGAAAAACGGAGAGATGGATCAGTTATTGCAATGCATTTGTAAGACAGATCCGCATCCGGATCAGTCTACAAATGCTTTCCGTTTGCATGCAGATTGCCTGATCCAGCAGGCAGGTGACGGAACTGCCTGCCGGATCACTCTGCCGCAAGTGTGAAAGTACCCTAAGGCCCCTTTCACACGGGCGTTGCGGGAAAATGTGCGGGTGCGTTGCGGGAACACCAGCGATTTTTCCGCGCGAGTGCAAAACATTGTAATGCGTTTTGCACTCGCGTGAGAAAAATCACGCATGTTTGGTACCCAAACCCGAACTTCTTCACAGAAGGAAGGACCATGTGATTGGAGCATGTGATCTGACGTCACCACAGGTCCTAGCCGATAGTTCATCTTTTGAGAAGTAAAGAAGAGACCGGGAGCTACACGAACAAGAGGAGAAGGTGAGTTAATTTTTTTTATTTTTTTTAACCCTTAATTGATCACCTAGTAAGCATTCTGTATTCAGAATGCTATTATTTTCCCTTATAACCATGTTATAAGGGAAAATAATACAGTGAATAGACTGTCACCTAGCAACCATGCGTGAAAATCGCACCGCATCCGCACTTGCTTGCGGATGCTTGCGATTTTCACGCAACCCCATTCACTTCTATGGGGCCTGCGTTGCGTGAAAAACGCAGAATATAGAGCATCCTGCGATTTTCACGCAACGCACAAGTGATGCGTGAAAATCACCGCTCATGTGAACAGCCCCATAGAAATGAATGGGTCGGTATTCAGTGCGGGTGCAATGCGTTCACCTCACGCATCGCATCCGCGTGGAATACTCGCCCGTGTGAAAGTACCCTAACTAATCATAACATGTAATGACAGTGCAGAGCTCAAATACATCAAAAACAGGCACAATAGATGTAGTTTTGTTTGTATTACAACCAATCGTGGCCAACATAACCATACAAAGCACAGTGTACCAATAAGCTTTGACAAAGCAGTGGTTTGTAGCATGGTTCACTGCCTCAGGCTACTACAAGGTTTTGATCTAGGATTATACCTAAAGAAATCCCACAGGTCTCTTATAGGTCAAAAGTATTAAGTTACAAAAGAAAGAAAAACCATACACACAGTTTTCAAAAAGGTTGAGAACACAACTGAAGATTCTCTAATTTCTCAAGAACAAAAAAAAAAATCAACGTCTGAAATCTCTCATGTACACAAATGACCAATTCCCAACATACAGCACCTTATGTGAGAATTTAGTTCCCAACCACTGATCCCAGGGCTTGCTAATGAAAAAGGTGTATTTGAGAAATGAGCAAGGTGGATTTCAGAATAGAAAATATCTGCACATTCAGTCAGTACAGTCTGTTAACATTATGTAAATCTAACAGTGTTGAACATTTGTAATGCTTGGCAAAATCTGAGTCTCTTCTTGTGTCATGTGTCATATCAGGTGCCAAACGGATAAAAAAAAAAATAATCTAAATTGGCAACAAATATCTAAGCAGAATTCTTACTTTTAAAATATGTTTCACTCAACCATGGGCAATTTCTTGAAGGGGTTGTCTCGCTTCAGAAAATGTATCATACAAGGCAGGCACTTAATGTATTGTGATTGTCCATATTGCTTCCTTTGCTGGCTAGATTAATTTTTCTATCACATTATACACTGCTCGTTTCCATGGTTACAGACCACCCTGCAATCCATCAGTGGTGGTTGCGCTTGCACAATATAGGAAAAAGCATCTGCCTATGTGCACTCCCATGGTCCCGGCCACCAGAGAGGCTGATGCGTTTTCCTATAGTGTGCATGCACAACAGCCACTAAAGGATTACAGGGTGGTCTGTAACCATGGAAACAAGCAGTGTATAATGTGATGGAAAAATGAATCCAGCCAGCAAAGGAAACAATATGGATAATAACAATACATTAGTAAGTGGCTTGTATTAACTTTCTCTACATAATAAATGCCACTTAGGGCTCTTTCACACTTGCGTTCTTGTCTTCCGGCATAGAGTTCCGTCGTCGGGGCTCTATGCCGGAAGAATCCTGATCAGGATTATCCTAATGCATTCTGAATGGAGAGAAATCCGTTCAGGATGCATCAGGATGTCTTCAGTTCCGGAACGGAACGTTTTTTGGCCGGAGAAAATACCGCAGCATGCTGCGCTTTTTGCTCCGGCCAAAAATCCGGAACACTTGCCGCAAGGCCGGATCCGGAATTAATGCCCATTGAAAGGCATTGATCCGGATCCGGCCTTAAGCTAAACGTCGTTTCGGCGCATTGCCGGAGCCGACATTTAGCTTTTTCAGAGTGGTTACCATGGCTGCCAAGACGCTAAAGTCCTGGCAGCCATGGTAAAGTGTAGCGGGGAGCGGGGGAGCAGCATACTTACCGTCCGTGCGGCTCCCCGGGCGCTCCAGAGTGACGTCAGGGCGCCCCAAGCGCATGGATCATGTGATCACATGGATCACGTCATCCATGCGCATGGGGCGCTCTGACGTCACTCTGGAGCGCCCCGGGAGCCGCACGGACTGTAAGTATACCGCTCCCCCCTACTACTATGGCAACCAGGACTTTAATAGCGTCCTGGGTGCCATAGTAACACTGAACGCATTTGGAAGACGGTTCCGTCTTCAAATGCTTTCAGTACACTTGCGTTTTTCCGGATCCGGCGTGTAATTCCGGCAAGTGGAGTACACGCCGGATCCGGACAACGCAAGTGTGAAAGAGGCCTTACTGAAGTGAAACAACCCCGTTAACATTTCATTGTAAAGACAATATTGATTTTCTCCCATTCACATACCGATAATCTATGTAAAATTATACTCCAGGGAGTATGGTTTGACTGCCTTAGAACATGCATCTACGAGGAGCTCCGCTCAGTTGAAGCCTGATTTACTGACATTAAGATCATGGGCAGAACTTGCAAAAGGGAAGAAAAGGGTCCCAGGACCTCCAATTTCCACCCTCTAATGGCTGGAGACACATTTCCCTCAATTTGGGGAGTAATCTAAAGCCTCCATGGGACTACTGCAGGTGTGCCGCTCAGCTCACACATGATGCCCTGACATTCATCCGCACCACAGAACCAACCGCTTTAAGTTCAGGTAATGAGGCAACTTCTTCAAGGCTTGGCCCCCAATTCAGATGAGGGTCCACCACCTACAACCAACTGTTCTCTAAAGGATCCAGAGTATTAGCCACTGAAGTCATCTACAGTCGTGGCCAAAAGTTTTGAGAATTAGATAAATATTGGAAATTGGAAAATTTGCATATACTCCAGAATGTTATGAAGAGTAATCAGATGAATTGCATAGTCCTTCTTTGCCATGAAAATTAACTTAATCCCAAAAAAACCTTTCCACTGCATTTCATTGCTGTCATTAAAGGACCTGCTGAGATCATTTCAGTAATAGTCTTGTTAACTCAGGTGAGAATGTTGACGAGCACAAGGCTGGAGATCATTATGTCAGGCTGATTGGGTTAAAATGGCAGACTTGACATGTTAAAAGGAGGGTGATGCTTGAAATCATTGTTCTTCCATTGTTAACCATGGTGACCTGCAAAGAAACGCGTGCAGCCATCATTGCGTTGCATAAAAATGGCTTCACAGGCAAGGATATTGTGGCTACTAAGATTGCACCTCAATCAACAATTTATAGGGATCATCAAGAACTTCAAGAAAAGAGGTCCAATTCTTGTTAAGAAGGCTTCAGGGCGTCCAAGAAAGTCCAGCAAGCGCCAGGATCGTCTCCTAAAGAGGATTTAGCTGCGGGATCGGAGTGCCACCAGTGCAGAGCTTGCTCAGGGATGGCAGCAGGCAGATGTGAGCGCATCTGCACGCACAGTGAGGCGAAGACTTTTGGAAGATGGCCTGGTGTCAAGAAGGGCAGCAAAGAAGCCACTTCTTTCCAAAAAAACATCAGAGACAGATTGATCTTCTGCAGAAAGTATGGTGAATGGACTGCTGAGGACTGGGGCAAAGTCATATTCTCTGATGAAGCCTCTTTCCGATTGTTTGGGGCATCTGGAAAAAGGCTTGTCCGGAGAAGAAAAGGTGAGCGCTACCATCAGTCCTGTGTCATGCCAACAGTAAAGCATCCTGAGACCATTCATGTGTGGGGTTGTTTCTCATCCAAGGCAGTGGGCTCACTCACAATTTTGCCCAAAAACACAGCCATGAATAAAGAATGGTACCAAAACACCCTCCAACAGCAACTTCTTCCAACAATCCAAAACCAGTTTGGTGAAGAACAATGCATTTTCCAGCACGATGGAGCACTGTGCCATAAGGCAAAAGTGATAACTAAGTGGCTCGGGGACCAAAACGTTGACATTTTGGGTCCATGGCCTGGAAACTCCCCAGATCTTAATCCCATTGAGAACTTGTGGTCAATCCTCAATAGGCGGGTGGACAAACAAAAACCCACTAATTCTGACAAACTCCAAGAAGTGATTATGAAAGAATGGGTTGCTATCAGTCAGGAATTGGCCCAGAAGTTGATTGAGAGCATGCCCAGTCGAATTTCAGAGGTCCTGAAAAAGAATGGCCAACACTGCAAATACTGATTCTTTGCATAAATGTCATGTAATTGTCGATAAAAGCCTTTGAAACGTATGAAGTGCGTGTAATTATATTTCACTACATCACAGAAACAACTGAAACAAAGATCTAAAAGCAGTTTAGCAGCAAACTTTGTGAAAACTAATATTTTTGTCATTCTCAAAACTTTTGGCCACGACTGTACACACCCGAATGACAAAGCCTTCACGATGTCATCTATTTCAGAGGTAGATGGAAGAACCCAGACTATTCTACTGTCTACATGTGTGCAATAGGGTGCCACCCAATTTGGACTTACCACCAACTCAGATGCCAAGATAACTGGGCGAGTCATCAGCCATCCAGACCAGACACTCTGCTCGTTCCATTGGCAAAGGCTTTTGATGCCTTTTCCCCTCCTTTACCATTGCTACAAACTATTGCTGCAGCAGGAGACTGCAGAGAAGGAGCGAGAGTCTGCATCTGACTCAATGGAGAATTGGCCGATAAAAAAAAAATGCTGTATTATTTCCAAACTAAGGAAGACTTGGTCTCTATTATTGTTGTTATGGAAAAAGCTTGCAAAGCAGAGATATTGGGGGTGAAAAAGGACTTGAATCTCACAACTGTAGAATGGGCCATCTAGAAGAGAAAGTTGTTGTCTCCTCTGAGACTCAAACTACATCATATAAGCAGACCTCTGTCTATCTGTTGAGGTTACTCTAATGTATGGAACAATGCCCGGAAGACCAAGATGATAAATCTCACCTTTTGAATGGAGGATTGAGCTCTAACTTCATCCTGAAGTTAGCCCTCTTTTGACTTTTTCACTAACATAGCAAAACGCGAAAACGGTGCTGGAGTTACCTTATCAAGAACTATCCGCTTCCTTCCACCTGGATAACCGCTTGTTCTGGACCAAAGCTGAGATTTCATCAGCCTTTCCTTTTAGAGATTAACAGGATTTGCTGTGTCTTAGCCAATCTGGTTTCCCTTGTTATACCAAGGTGCCACCTTAAGGGCTGTTTCACACGAGCGAGTCCATTGTGGGATTCGCGCTCCGTGTGGGAGTGTGATCCTCCGCTCTGGACTTGCAGAAGCGCACGGCATTATCCTGATTTATAATGCCATGTGTCTCTGCTTGACTTACTTCTACAGAATCATACTGACAGCTTTATGTCACTATGATTCTGTAGAAATAAGGCCATGCAGACACACATAGCATTATAAATCAGGACAATGGCGTGCACTCCTGCAAGTCCAGAGCGGAGGATCACACTCCCACACGAAGCGCGATTCCCACAATGGACTCGCTCGTGTGAAACAGCCCTAAGACTTCTACCAGTCCTTTTTAAGCGTACTCTACAACAAGAGATAGGCCTTTGTCCTCTAACGGGACGAGGGTTCCTCTTTGCCCTCTGTGGACAGGAGAACAAGGTTTTCCACAAATGGACTATGAATATTGAGGTCACTCCACCCACCTCTGACCGTCCTCCAAACCGGACTGTGCATGACCACAGACGCTGTAATGAGGTAAAGACGTTGAGGTAGCTTTATAAAAAAAAAAGTAACAGAAAAAGTGTATTTGTTGCCCACCGTATCCATACTTGATCACACTTTAAATTTTCTTCTAGGATTCAACCAGAAATAAATTTGCTGGGGCAGGGTTTTCCATTGAGCAGAGTTTGTCAGACTTAGGCCTCATGCACACGACCGAGGTGTGTTTTGCGGTCCGCAAAACACGGATTGCGTCCGTGCGTGTTCCGCAATTTGCAGAACAGGCACGGACAGCCTTTATTATAAATGCCTATTCTTGTCCGCAAAGCGCGGACAAGAAAAGGACATGTTATATTTTTTTAGTGGGGCCACGGAACAAAACAACGGATGCGGACAGCACATGGAGTGCTGTTCGCATCTTTTGCGGCCCCATTAAAGTGAATGGGTCCGCATCCGAGCCGCCAAAAGTACGGCTCGGATGCAAACCAAAACAACGGTCGTGTGCATGAGGCCTTACTTCGCTTGTACACATTCCACAGTACAAGGTCCTTTCAAATGAAGAGAATACAGAAAGGGGATTACACACAAAATGTCAGACACCAGACCAGATTCTAATAGTTCAGATGCCAGAAAAGACCCCCATAATTCAGACCTCAGAACAGAGCATAGACCCCATTAATTAGACATGAGTCTTATTCACACGTCTGTAGGTGTTTTGCAGTCCGCAAAACACTGAAACCGGCAATGTGTGTTCCGCATTTTGCGTACCGCACATCGCTGGCACTATAATAGAAAATGCCCTTTCTTGTCCGCAGTTGCAAACAAGAATAGGACATGTCCTATTTATTAATTTTTTTCAGGAACGGAATTGCGGATCCGGAAATGCGGATGCAGACAGCACGTAGTGTGCTGTTCGAATGCGTTCTGGCCCCATTGAAAATGAATGGGTCCGCACCCGTTCCACAAAATTGAGAAATGGATCCGGACCCAAGTTGCGGACGTGTGAATGGACCCCAATTCAAACCCCAGACCAGACCCCACAATTCAAACCCTTATATTTATTTAACACTCATCACTCAAGATTACTCTTCAGCATATGTGGCTCTTCATTGGTTCTAGGCTTAAAAAAAAAAAAAAAAAAAATCGGAATACCAAGCATAGCTGCTATACAATGTACAGCGCTGTGCTTGGTAAGCACAGAGAAGGCTGTGGCACTCACAGTAGCGCTGATGCCTTCTCAGCTGACCGGCAGGGTCCCAGGTGTCAGACCCCCACCGATCATGTACTGATGCCCTATCCTGAGGATAGATCATAAGTGGTAAAATCCTGGAAAACCCCTTTAATTTGTACCTTAAAGGGGGATATAAAAAGGTACATATAGCATATCTGTATTTTAGTGTTTTCTGTCAATCTGTGTTATGCTCCGACGCCGGAAGACGCACACCTCTGCAGTGCTGCTTGCGTCTGGTTCCCCCTGTGAAACAGAGCCGGCCAATCAGGGGCATCATGTGACTAAGGCCTATTGCACATGACCGTATGGCTTTTTCAGTGTTTTGTGGTCCGTTTTTCACGGATCCGTTGTTCCGTTTTTTGTTTCCGTTTCTGTTCCGTTTTTCCATATGGCATATACAGTATACAGTAATTACATAGATAAAATTGGGCTGGGCATAACATTTTCAATAGATGGTTCAGCAAAAAACGGAACGGAAACGGAAAACATACGGATGCATTTCCGTATGTGTTCCGTTTTTTTTGCGGACCCATTGACTTGAATGGAGCCACGAACCGTGATTTGCGGGCAATAATAGGACATGTTCTATGTTAAAACAGAACGGAAAAATGGAAATACGGAAACTGAATGCATATGGAGTACATTCCGTTTTTTTTGCGGAACCATTGAAATGAATGGTTCCGTATACGGAACACAAAAAACGGCCAGTAAACGGGGAAAAAAAACGGCTGTGTGCAGGAGGCCTAAGAAGCACGACCTATTTAAAACAGGCAACCTGCTGGCCACAGGCTGCCTGTGAATTGTATTGTATTCTACTAAAGCCGCACTAGCCCTTGGATTGTAATGCTGATTTCTGGATATCTGACCCCTTGATATGGACCCTGACTTTGAGCTTGCTTGACCCTCTTCAGACATGCTGTGCTATCTTGGTATTGTTCCCTAGCTATTCTTGGTTTCTGCCTTCTGGTTGTGATTTGGTACTGATTGGGTTTTCCTGGTATTGACCTCGGCTTGATACGCTTCTGGATTTGCCTTCTGTATTTCGTGTTTTTCTATCACTAGTTGTTTGTTATTTTGTCAACTTTTGGACCGTCCCTATCCGGACTCCACACTTACATAGAATGGGGCTGACTACCAGTTGTGGCTGCTGGTTAGGGAGCATCGTGCAAATAGGTAGGGCCAGTGCTTAGGCAGGATCTCAGGGCTCAATGTTCCCTACCTATGACAATCTGAGCCTATAGTGTAATATTTAACTCTGTGTATACACAGAATACACAAAAATACAGACTCAGATTGTAAGCTCTTGCGAGCAGGGCCCTGACTCCTAGTGTTTCAGTTGTATATTAGTCGGTTACTTTTGTTTTGTATATGAACCCTATGAATTTGTAAAGCGCTGCGGAATATGGTGGCACTATATAAATATGGTGAAGAATTGATGTTCTTTGAAAGCAGACACATGGGTCATAGACACAATAGACTGGAGTGGACGTCAATGACTTCTATGAGAGATTTTTCTTGGCATGCCTACTGCCTAGATAAGCTGTGATATCACCAATTGTGAATGGTGAATTCTGTGTCATCTATAAAAAAAAAAGTGATACCTGCCATTGTACTCCTGTCTGTGATGATAATGAGATGCATACTAAAAAGTTACCTGTACAGAATGACTCGGCATATTAGACCTAGCAGCCATAGTAAAAATGGCAGTATGTAAGGTTTTTTTTTTGTTTGTTTTTTATAGATAGTGACATGGAAATTAAAACATAAATTACAAAATAAATATACACTGCTCAAAAAAATAAAGGGAACACTTAAACAACACAATGTAACTCCAAGTCAATCACACTTCTGTGAAATCAAACTGTCCACTTAGGAAGCAACACTGAGTGACAATCAATTTCACATGCTGTTGTGCAAATGGGATAGACAACAGGTGGAAATTATAGGCAATTAGCAAGACACCCCCAATAAAGGAGTGGTTCTGCAGGTGGTGACCTGACCACTTCTCAGTTCCTATGCTTCCTGGCTGATGTTTTGGTCACTTTTGAATGCTGGCGGTGCTTTCACTCTAGTGGTAGCATGAGACGGAGTCTACAACCCACACAAGTGGCTCAGGTAGTGCAGCTTATCCAGGATGGCACATCAATGCGAGCTATGGCAAGAAGGTTTGCTGTGTCTGTCAGCGTAGTGTCCAGAGCATGGAGGCGCTACCAGGAGACAGGCCAGTACATCAGGAGACGTGGAGGAGGCCGTAGGAGGGCAACAACCCAGCAGCAGGACTGCTACCTCCGCCTTTGTGCAAGGAGGAACAGGAGGAGCACTGCCAGAGCCCTGCAAAATGACCTCCAGCAGGCCACAAATGCGCATGTGTCTGCTCAAACGGTCAGAAACAGACTCCATGAGGGTGATATGAGGGCCCAACATCCACAGGTGGGGGTTGTGCTTACAGCCCAACACCATGCAGGACGTTTGGCATTTGCCAGAAAACACCAAGATTGGCAAATTCGCCACTGGCGCCCTGTGCTCTTCACAGATGAAAGCAGGTTCACACTGAGCACATGTGACAGACGTGACAGAGTCTGGAGACGCCGTGGAGAACGTTCTGCTGCCTGCAACATCCTCCAGCATGACCGGTTTGGCATTAGATCAGTAATGGTGTGGGGTGGCATTTCTTTGGAGGGCCGCACAGCCCTCCATGTGCTCGCCAGAGGTAGCCTGACTGCCATTAGGTACCGAGATGAGATCCTCAGACCCCTTGTGAGACCATATGCTGGTGCGGTTGGCCCTGGGTTCCTCCTAATGCAAGACAATGCTAGACCTCATGTGGCTGGAGTGTGTCAGCAGTTCCTGCAAGACGAAGGCATTGATGCTATGGACTGGCCCGCCCGTTCCCCAGACCTGAATCCAATTAAGCACATCTGGGACATCATTTCTCGCTCTATCCACCAACGTCACGTTGCACCACAGACTGTCCAGGAGTTGGCAGATGCTTTAGTCCAGGTCTGGGAGGAGATCCCTCAGGAGACCGTCCGCCACCTCATCAGGAGCATGCACAGCCGTTGTAGGGAGTTCATACAGGCACGTGGAGGCCACACACACTACTGAGCCTCATTTTGACTTGTTTTAAGGACATTACATCAAAGTTGGATCAGCCTGTAGTGTGTTTTTCCACTTTAATTTTGAGGGTGACTCCAAATCCAGACCTCCATGGGTTAAAAAATTTGATTGCCATTATTTTTTTTGTGTGATTTTGTTGTCAGCACATTCAACTATGTAAAGAATAAAGTATTTCAGAAGAATATTTAATTAATTCAGATCTAGGATGTGTTATTTTTGTGTTCCCTTTATTTTTTTGAGCAGTGTATATCAGGATTTAAACAATAGGCTCATTTTCGGATGACACATCCCCTTTAATATTAGGGCACATTCGCATCTGCAGCATGCCTGATCCGGCACAAATGCCAGCTGTTGGCTAGACAATAACCATTGCATGCAACGGTTTCGGTCATGTCGAAAACCTGGCATTTATGATGGAAAACGGCCGGATGAGTGTCGGATGTCATTATAGTCAATGGGGTTCCGGCAGTGAATTGCAGAATCTGGCAATGTCGGAACCAGCAGGCTGTCGGAAGAGCCTATTGGATCTGCTGCCGCAGATGCAAACGTATCCTCGCAGTGCCATACGCCGCCATCGCTATAAACAATCAAAACCTCTACTGAGTCCTGTTAACATGCGAGATAACACGTTTGTGTACATTTCTTAACTTTTGTAATCTCTTTCGGTAACAAACCTTAGCTCAGCTGCCTGTAAAACATACAATTTATTTTCCGGCACGGCTATCATTCTCCACAATGCTATGGTTGTTTACAACTTGAAAGGCACAAAACTATAAAGCAGCTTTGAAGCTCTAAACGCTTGCTGGGTAAAGCTCATTTCTCTGGCGTTTACATGCGGCAAGTGAAAGATCTCATCATTGCATATGGTTTTCAGCCAGCAAAGCAGAGAAAAAATATATCCAAAACTGTTACATCATATACCACACTGCTGACTGGTCAAACCCACAAGTACCCACAAGGCGCATTCCTCTGACATGTTCCTGCTCTGTTAACCACGTAAGGATCCTACAGTTCTTGCTATAGAACTTCCAAACTGTTTGCAACGTGTTCCCAAATAATATATATGTGCAAAAACGAGAGTAATGAGTCACAATACACTGCAGACTCAGAGCATACACAAACTGAACAAACTGCACTTACACTACAAAACCGTTCTCCAGCGTCTATAGTAAAAGTGCATCTACAAACAACACATTCAGAAACAAATAAGGACACGACTTTAAACATGTACAGTATACTGGATAGGGAAGTGGCATAACTACCAAGAGCTTTTCCCAGCATATACGTTAAATGTAATGCAATGACACGAACTGTACAATAGAAATTCTGTATTTCCATCTAATGCAGGCATCCTCAAACTGCGGCCCTCCAGCTGTTGTAAAACTACAACTCCCACAATGCCCTGCTGTAGACTGATACCTGTAGGCTGTTCGGGCATGCTGGGAGTTGTAGTTTTGCAACAGCTGGAGGGCCGCAGTTTGAGGATGCCTGATCTAGTGTATTTTGGCCAGTTCTCATGATAAGGGCTCATTCAGACGGCCGTATGCTGCAAAAATGCGGATCCGTTTTTTTTGCGGATTAGATGCTGTCCCATTCACTTCTATGGGGCCCTTTTCTTCCATTGCACGGCTCAGCAAAAAAATGAAACATGTCCTATACTTGTCAGTGAAAATCAGGACATGGCCCTATTGAAGTCTACGGATCAGCAAAAAAACGGAATGCAATCCGTTTTTTTGCGGACATGCTGAACTGTCCGCAAAAAAATGGATCCACATTTTTGCGGACAGCATACGGCCGTCTGAATGAGCCCTAACGGTAAGTGGACAGTTTAAATAAAGATCTGCAAAAATGAAAAATTGTCATTGCTAGAATTGCTCACAAAGATGCCATTTGCTTGGCAGGAATCGTCCTCATGGAAAGTAGCAGCGGATCCTCGTTCCACAACTTTTCAAACTACCGATTGCTCTTCAGGGCAGATGAAGAGGAGCGAGGGGCTCAGGACTCCTGGTCTAGGCTCCTAGCACTGGGGACCACAGCAATCAAACTTATCTTCTTTCAAATTTGAAATGCGGATTGGTAGAAAAACAGACTGCTTGATTTTTCCTTTGATGCGTACGATATTTAAAAGCTATGACCGTTCTGAGCACAAATTTCCAGCTCTGAAATGTTCTAATTTCAATGCTGCTGCAATTCAGTTGCTAAGCAGAGATTTCAGGGAACGTCCTGAATGGAGACGCGCTTACCCCACAAACCTCTATAAAACATGGACACGCCGCACAGACTACCGGTAGATGAAAGCAGCAGGTCTATAAATACGTACAGGTCGTTCTGAAAAGTTTCAGCACTTTTAGAGCTGTAACACATAGTATAGCAGCAACTGTGCAGTCCGGGAGATCTACTGAACTCCACATGTACGTACATAGGGTGTGCTCCAGCAGACAACAGTGAGCGCCGCTACTTTGTGGTCTACTGTTCTCATTTCCTATCTCATTAATTACAGTAATTACTGTCTCCTTGTAGCAATTTCTTGGCTTGGAACTTCTAGCAAAATTTAACCCTGCAACCAAGCATGATAGCTGAATAAACTGTGCTTTTCCTTTCATTATTTCTAGTACGTCAATGTTAAAATAAATAGACTGGAAACAATTACACCTCGTAAATGAAGCGTCATTCTTCTGTTTAAATTGAAGACTCTACTATTAAGCCTAGAACTACATGGAACACAACTTCCATTTTCAACCATTGTGCTACACTTGGATCCTACAACACTTTCATTGCATGCCACTTGGCACACTTTAACATAATGCTGTTTTTTATGCTGTCTTTGAAACTAATTTCAGGAGTCATTTATAAAAAGTTGTTCCCCAAAAAGCCATGCATGCAACCCCAGAGTAAAAGGTTGGAGACCACGGGCTAGTAGTAATCCGCTAGGAGGACACAGTGCGCTGTCCACATCTTTTGCAGCCCCATTGTAGTGAATGGGTCCACATCCGAGCCGCTCTGATGCGGACTAAAACAGCTGCATGATTGAGCCCTAAGGACTATGGAAAAGCAAGTCGTCAGAGCATCACGGCAGAAATCACAACATGTGAATAAAGCCTTACAATTATTCCTAGGGGTGATAAAGTGTTTATTATAACATCTTGTGTGGAAATCCAGTGGAACATTAATTATGTATGTAATGTAAATTGTCTGCGTCTCACTAATGATGGTTTATATAAACTCTGGCACCAAGACACGCTGTATTTAGAAACAGGATACTCTGCAATGTCATCAATGGCGCCAACTTAACATGTCCTCAGGTAAATCCCTAGAATGCACAGAAACATAGAAAGCAGGAAGTATACTAAGTAATTAAATATTTAACTGCTACATTGTAAACCCTTTAAAGGGGGTGTCCAGGATTCTGAAATTGATACAGTTTTTATTGCGTTTTTGGGAGGCAGGCTGAAAAAAAAAACCTGCACTTTTGGCATTGTAATTCAATTACTTTTAACGGTGTCCACAGGATAGGTCATGGACAATGGGCTCAGCTGCGATATCAAGCACTACTGCTATCAAATGGATGGTAAGCACTGAGGTCTCCTCAAATAGCTGATCAGTGTGGATCCTGGGAGTCGGACTCCCGCCAAATTTATATAGGTCATCAATGTTAATCTTCTAAAACCTCTTTAAGGCCTCATGCACACGACCGTTCCGTTTTTTGCGGTCTGCAAACCACGGATCTGCAAAAAACAGGCGGCCCATTGTAGAAATGCCTATTCTTGTCCGTAAAAAACGGACAAGAATAGGACATGCTATTTTTTTTTTGCGGGGCCACGGAACGGAGCAACGGATGCGGACAGCACACCGAGTGCTGTCCGCAAATTTTGCGGCCCCATTGAAGTGAATGGGTCCGCACCCGAGCTGCAAAAAATGCAGCTCGGATGCGGGCCACAACAACGGCCGTGTGCATTAAGCCTAAGGCCTCATGCACACGACTGTTGTGTGCATCCGCGGCCGTTGTGACTTTCAATGGGTCCGTGGAAAAATCGGAAAATGTACCGTTTGGCATCCGCGTCCGTGATCCGTTTTTCCAGTCCGTGAAAAAAATATGACCTGTCCTATTTTTTTCACGGACAACGGTTCACGGACCCATTTAAGTCAATGGGTCCGTGAAAAATCACGGATGCACACAAGATAGTCATCCGCGTCCATGATCCGTGTCCGTTTTTCCTATCATTTTCAATGCAAACTTGACTGTTTTTTTTTTTTTCACTTTTCATGTCCGTGGATCCTCCAAAAATCAAGGAAGACCCACGGAAGAAAAAACGGTCACAGATCACGGAAATCCGTTTTGCGGACCGCAAAAAAAAACGGTTGTGTGCATGAGGCCTAACATGCAGGAACCTGGTAAAATCCTAGACTGCCTAACAGAAACCTAACGGACCCCATTATAGTCCACTAAAGCAGTTAGTTTTAGTTATGTGCCGGATATAGCTCTTTTGGAATTTTTTTCTTGTTCCGTTCTATATAAAAAACAACGCTGGTGCGAACCCAGCCCTAAAAGTACCAAACTGTACCCCAGACTGGCAAAGGATTACCTAGACTACATCTGCTGTAGGAAGCTTTTAGCCATCATATGTAGGGATTTTCAGGCTGTCATTATAAATCAGAATATTCACTGACAGCAAGCAGGAATCTTCCAAGCAATGATAAAAGAAACTCTTAAGTCAATTATATAAGACGTCCAGGCTTTGTGTGATTCCCGCAGATTTTCTTTGCGAATTACGTGGTAATTTACAGTACAATTCTGTAGGTGTGGATGGGATTTCCAATGCCCCATTAACAGGTAGCTGGGAAAAATCTGTGCGGAAATCACAGCATGCTGCGGTGTGTTCGTTCTTTTGTAGAGATGTTGCAAATGGTCACCAAAGATTCCCCCCTTTGCTTGGCATATGGTGAAATCCACACTAAGGGGGACATCTATTTGCACCACGCTAGAAGTGTTAAAAAGTCTTACTTTTTTTGCACGTCATATTTGCAGCAAAATTTTTGACATTTCCCCCTTCTCACTACTTTTCTGAAGTGGCAAGAGGGCGAGGTGAGGGCTAGGCCAGCAGGTCCGGCACATTTATCTTTATTCACGCCAGTTTTAAAGACAGAAATCTACAGAAGCTAGGAGGCTGGCATAGAATTTATTCTGTTGCACGACAAGCGGAACAAAAGTGCCAAATACATGAGAGGCCTGTGCCACTGCATAAATTTGGCACATCCTCCAGCTGCACAGGGGGAATCGAGACCTGCGACAAAAATGCCAGTCTTGATAAATGTCACTCTAAATGTGACTGAAAAATCTGCATGTAACATACAAGGATTCAACTGAACTTAAAGGGGTTATCCAAGACCTAAAATGCCCCCCCATATGCCCGGGCCCCTCACAGAGGTTGTACTTACCTCGCTTCCTAGCACCCGCATCACTTCTGATGCCGGCACGGCCGTCGCACAGGGGGCCTGCTATTGGCTGTCACCCGCCCCCACCCCACCTCCGAATGTTTTGATCCGCGCAACAGGGTGATACAGCGACTGTGCCGGCATCAAAAGTGATGCAGGTGCCGGGAAGCAAGTTAAGTACAATCTCTGTGAGGGGCCTGGGCATATGGGGGGGGGGGCATTATAGGTCTTGGATAACCCCTTTAAGACAAAATATGCTGCGGAAAAAGAGTGGGCTTACCTGAAGGGTCCCATAGACCCCAAGCGAGATGTAGGGATGTGTCAATAATACAGTATATATTACAAAACACATAAAAAATGAATTCATTCCTATTTATAGTGAAACAGAACAGGCATAGCTACAGCTGTGCCCTGTTATCCGCAGTCTGCCATCTCTTTAATCTAGGCTTCAATATGTAACCCATAATTCTTTATATTTCACAGTGTTTTTCTCACAGTAGCAATTATCCTTCTGTCGTCTGGTGCACAATGTGACAATCTCATGCTAAAAACACAAACCACACCCTATATTTTCTGTTTGAGCTGAGCCAAATGTGAGTCCATTGTGTACATAGCTTTAAAAAAAATAGCAAAAGGACAAGTAATGGTCAGGAAATCCTGTTGCATGCCGGGCTGACAAGTAGGTAGGTTCTTGCATACTTACAATGACTTATAGGAAATGCTACTAAAACCAACCCATGCAGGAAACCTATGTTTTCTAAGTCACATTTTCATCGCCTGCTTCCTTGCCTTCCAGATAGGAGTTCTATCACTAGCAATTCAAGATGTAAAACACAGGTATATGGTTTCTGATGATGAAGAAGAACAGCAGAAAAAAAATATATAAAAATATATGGGGTGTCATTTCAATGTCACAGGCCTGGCAGTGAAAACATCATCACGCCTGGCCCTGGCAAACAAAATGCAGTGGCAGCTGCAGAGAGAGAAAAGCCTCTAGGTGTAATGGCAACGCCCCCGTTGCTCCTAGAGGCTCATTTGCATATATTAAAACATAATTTTTCTCAGCAAATCGGGCAAATATGAACATGGGACCAACACAGATGCCTTCAGCTGCTAAGTACACATGTAAAAGGTCAGCCAGTGTCATGGGTACAAATCTGCGGACAGATGCCCTTTAAATGTGATAAATGGTGGAAAGAGCAATTGCATGTTAGTTCCTACTTTCAGTCTAGAAAAAGGCTTTGTTTGGCTGTGCCAGGATCAGATATCACAGTGTACGCATCTTTAAAAGTGGCACCATCTCATAACTATTACATAGTTGCAGTAAACTTTCATTCTTCTAATGTACTTACTTGTATGGTAATTGGTAACACCGCTGCTTTTCTGATATGATCCTGGACCAGTGCAGCAGCTCATGGCTCGTGGAAAGGAACATTATACTGAATAAGTAATGTTCCATGGGCAAGGAGACTTCAGATTTTACCTACAATAATGCTGGCACTCATGTGTGAGGCAGGCAGCTAGCTCACCCGACTGCCCCACGCATACGGATGCTCGGATCAGCTAGAAGGGGGGCAGCAGACTGAGCAAGTTGTTCCCCCCCCCCCCCCCCCCCCTAATCCAGCTGCACCAATACACTATAGATTGAAGTTAGGTTCCTCCAAGGTAATATAACTAATAGTAATGATATCTAGACGCTTCTCTGAGCTGCCGTATGTTCCTTCCCCAATAGTGTGTGTGATATATATATATATATATATATATATATATATATATAGCACAATATACAGCAGCAGTGCATGCAGGAAGGATACATAAGGCAGTCCTCCTATTCACTGGACAGAATAAGGTGGTGACAGAGCCAGTCTGTTCATGGATATTCTGAGCCCATACAACCACTGACAGAAAGGTATGTGAAGGAATAACATGGAATAGTTCCACAATGTCTTTAGTCATAGAAGGCCAATAAAATCAAATCATCAATTTCAACCAAACCGCGAGCTCAAATTATTCCTAAGCCCATAAGTAAGCACAGGCCAATAAAGCTGAATGTGGTAGCTAGGCCTCGGCAGCACTTGTTCACACTGCCCTGCGAGAAGTCACATCCTGCTTCTGGTGGTAACACAGTCTATGGGGCTACAGAAACAAGACGTCCAGCAATGCTTCTGCACAGTCCTACATTTACACCTATACAATTTACCCAAGATTTACCAGAGCGGTCGCTATTATGCTGACATTACTATATTACTAGGCCTGAACATGTGGCACAAATCACTGATCTTGATCATATCTTTTACAGAATAACAGATCACTGATGAAGGGAGTAAACTGCACATAATGACTATCACGACAAATAATAATAATAAAACAGGTACAGGGGTCCGTAGAGTAGGAGGCCCGAACGAGTGGATAAACATAGAGGCACCACTAGTCAGTCATCAAACCAAACACATTTAATGTGTAAACCACAAGCCCTTGCCTCCATCTTGGCTAGGAATCACTCACTTGGTGCTTGTATCTGATGTGTGCCTCCAGCCGTGTGCAACATTAGGACAGCGTCCTGCACAATGGCACTCACATCCACCTGGCATCAGGCACGATCTGTGCCCCTTGGCGATTTACTCATAGCCAGGACACTGCTCTTTGTGGACCACTTTCAGACGGAATACCAGGGTGATTGTATGTGTGCTCCCACAGCCTTTGGGAAACCAGGCTTTTATCCACTGCTACATCACTTTGAGGTACGTCATTACCGCTTCCACAGTAATAAAATATATCTACTGTTTTTCTCCCTATGGGCCTCACAATTGGATGATTAAATATGGTCTCTTATCCCATCATAAACATCTAAAGCATAATTACATAAATCCGGTATTCCACAGTGGGCACCCTAGGAGGCGTATGGCTTACCTTGTGAACCCTGTTACTGCAACTCTGTCCATCCTGGAATTTCCCACCTACATTAGGGTCCATTCCCACGTCCGTGAGGGGGCGGGCCGGCAGGCCCATCTCATTTTCTATTCTCTACGCCTGGTTTCAGTGAAGAAAATGGTCTAAATGGCCTGTCACATACCCGGCCCCCGGTCTCAATAACAGGAAGCAGCGATCCCGCGGACCGCGGCAATTAAACTCCCAGGGGCGGCACCTGAGGGGTTAATAGGTGCGGCTCAGCGGGATCCCTGTCATTGAGGCCGGGTGCCAACTGTGTGATATGGCCGGCACCTGCAGTGCGGGCCCCCTCATTATTATAAATTATAATCATTGGTGGCGCAGTGCGCCCCCCCAACCCCCTGGTATTAGAATCATTGATGGCCACAGGCATCCCCCCCGCTCATGGATATATTCATTGGTGGCCCAGTGGTCAGAGTCCCCTCCTCCCCGGTGGTGCAGTGGTAGCTTCTGATCGGAGTCCCAGCAGTGAAATCGGTTACCATGGCAGCCAGGGCGCTGCTGAAGCCTTGGCTGCCATGGTAAGCTCCCTACTGCTGTGTGCACAAAGCAGAGGGCAGCAGGGAGTGTGTGAGGTCTTATTCACCCTAATAGACCTCTATTAGGACAAGGATTCTAGCACCTAAGGCTACTTTCACACTGGTGTTTTGGTTTCCGTTTGGGAGATCCGTTTAGGGATCTTACAAGCGGTCCAAAACAGATCAGTTTTGCCCTTAATGCATTCTGAATGGATACGGATCCGCTCAGAATGCATCAGTTTGGCTTAGTTTGGCTCCGTTCCGTCTCCATTCCGCTTTGGAGGCGGACATCCAAACGCTGTTTTGCTGTCCGCTTGACGAAACTGAGCCAAACGGATCCGTCCTAACACACAATGTAAGTCAATGGGGACGGATCAGTTTTCACTGACACAATAAAAAACGTTTTGGCTATGTTAAAGATAATACAAACGGATCCGTTCTGAACGGATGCATGCGGTTGTATTATCTAAACGGATGCGTTTGTGCAGATCCATGACGGATCCGCACCAAACGCAAGTGTGAAAGTAGCCTAAAGGGGCTTACATTTATTAAATAAAAAGAAAAAAAAAGAAAAAATAAATAAATAAATATTAAATCATCCCCTTTCCCAATTTTACATATAAAAATATATAAACAAATAAAAAACAACATATTACATATGACCACGTCCGAAAAAGTACAAACTATTAAAAAATATCTCCTATGCGGGGAACGCCGTAACTGAAAAAAAAAATGTTTTAAATGCAGTTCGCCATTTTTTTTACTCACCTTGTCCCCTCAAAATAGGATAGGACTGTTCTATTATGGGCCAGACGTTCCATAAAATGCAGAAAGCACACAGCTTTTATGGAGTTTTATTATTCTTTCGCATGGTATAGAGTATTGAAATACTTTTTTATGGGACAGAAATTAAATCAAAATTTTTATATTGTGACAACCCTAGTCACGGGGGAATAACGTCATCTCCACGTCAAAGTCCATTAGGTCACAAAGAAATGGCATCTAGCGGCTGTAAACCCCCAGAGCCAGGAGACTGGCGCTGGATAACAGTCCCTGTGCTCCGGGGGCTGCTGCGCAGAGAGGCAGGGCTGAGATAACAGGCACTGCGTTCTGGGGTTGCGGTAATATGGCTGTAGTGTGTAGGGACTAAGACCCATATGGGAAGCACTGGTCTTTAGTAAATGACCCTGTGGCGAAACCAGCCTCTTGCCCCAGGATTATGGGCCCTCTCATCAGCCCATGCTAAACTTTTGAACCCCTGGTCTAATTCGTGCCATTTTGGGATATGTTAAATGTCTATGTGTACTGTAAAGGGTGGGACATTGTGTATTTCAGTAGTGATGTCTGTCCTATTGTCTCCACGTGTGTATTGGCGATTTCCCTTTGTCCTGAGAGATAATTGAATTACTCCTCGGTTGTCTCCAGGACAGAAGACCTTGTGTATTCTCCTGCCTGTGATGATTACATTAACCCGTGTAAGGTAATTGTATCACAGGCAGAGGGGAGGATTTTGTGTGGGAGTGTTTTACTGAATTGTTCCTGTTCCTGGTTCCTGTGGTGGTTTTGGTGTAGAGCGGAGTGCTTGGTGTCCTCGGGAAGCACTAGGAGCTTCTATCAACGGAGGTACCCGGTCGGGGTGCCAGGAGATCCGTTACATTGGTGGCAAGCAGTGGGATGGCGTCCTAGTGTGAGGAGAAGCAGCTCGGAGACAACGTTCGTGGAGTATATTGAGGGCATCACTAGTATCCGTACAGCGCCCCTGGCTACAGCAGCATGGAAGGAGAAGACGCAGAGCACAGTGAGTTGGAGAGGAAACTAAGATTATTCATCAGCCTGTTGGGGCCAAATCCTGCACCGGATTCAAATCATAAATGATATCAACAGGGCTCACTTGGCGCAGGGATCCAGAACAGGATCTTTACAAGGAGACGTTTTACATTCCCCTGGAGGTACAGAGAGCCGCTCACGGAAGGTAAATTATGCAGCCTTCAAATCCTTTGGGGATACAGATGAGGAAGACCTGGATGGCCGGGATGCATTAAGGAAAGGCATCTGGTACCAGGCCCTGGATAATGTACAATACCAGCGAGGCGAGAGTCTCCCCAGTGGAGAGCAGCGATTGCAGAAGCAAGTGGCCCTGCGGATGCCCTTCCTGGGAGAGCAGCCCCTGGAGGAATGGGTGAAGGAACTAGAGCACCGGGTATGGCAGGAGCTATGGCTGGAGGATGCCTACCAGGCGCTCTGGTGGTATATGGCACAGTATATACCCTGGACAGCTGAGCATGACAAGCCAGAGGGAGAGGAGTTTGATGGTCCTGGCTTGTTATGGGAGTCCTTTGCAGAGCCTGACTTCGGGAGCCCTGCACAGTCAAGATTCAGGACATTTTCTACGAGAGGGAGGCTAGGCAGGATTGGGATGACCCCCATGAGGTAGAGAAAGACCTGGCTCACCTAGCAACCCTGGAGTGGGAACTGGAGCAGGACTACCGAGATTTCTTCAGCTCCATTGGGAAGGCTCAGCAGGACAGCAAGAAGTCAGACCCAGGTCCAGAGCCCTTCAGCTGGGAGGATATTGTGGATGTTTACTGGGAAGAAACCCAGGTGGCCGGTGGAGATGGGACCGAGGTCTCTCCACCGGTCCTGCAGGGAATTGGGAGCCCAGTCTCCATTCCCCAGCGGCAGGCTGAGTTACAGGGGGCAGAGACAGTCGGTCCTGTCCCCCAGCGGCTGTGTGATTTACAGGGAATTGGGAGCCCAGTCTCCATTCCTCAGCGGCAGAGTGTCCTACAGGGAATAGAGAGCACAGTCTCCTTTCCCCATCAACAGGACACTGCATTGGGAGCGGAGACAGTCGGTCTCCCTCCCCAGAGGCTGGAAATATGTATGGGAGAGGAGCTTGCTACCCCCTCTCCCTATTGGCAGTGTGATTTACAGGGAATTGGGAGCCCAGTCTCCATTCCCCATCGGCCGTGAGATTTATTGGGAATTGAGAGCCCAGTCTCCATTCCCCAGTGGCAGCTTAACTTACCAGGGGGAGACAGTAAGCCCCACAACCGTGCAGATGGGACCGCGGTCTCTGCACTTACAGCACAGGGGGTAGGGACAGTCGGTCCTGTCCCCCAGCAACAGGGCTGTTTAGCCAAAGGGGAGACAGTCGGTCTCCCCCTCCAGCAGCAGAGCTGGGTATCCAAAGGGGAGACAGTCTGTCTCTGTGGTAGCGCTGGCACCAGGGCAGAGTACCCCTGATCCCTGCCCACAAGGCAACATCCACTCCAAGCCAGGGAGCAACACAGAGACCGGGAGTACCAGTTACCAACATAACCTTGGTGGACTCACTGGACAGAGACAGGCTACCAAATTCAACAGGTCCAGTATTTGGTGGTGGGTGGACTGCCAGACTAACTCAGATACCGACCGGCGTGAGGTCAGGTATCTGGTTAGTCTTCCCTGGGAGGGGGAGATGTGTGGCGAAACCAACCTCGCCACTGGGTTTTGGAGAGGTCTGTTTGCCAGCCTCTTGCCCCAGGATTATGGGCCCTCTCATCAGCCCATGCTAAACTTTTGAACCCCTGGTCTAATTCGTGCCATTTTGGGATATGTTAAATGTCTATGTGTACTGTAAAGGGTGGGACATTGTATATTTGAGTAGTGATGTCTGTCCTATTGTCTCCACGTGTGTATTGGCGATTTACCTTTGTCCTGAGAGATAATTGAATTACTCCTCGGTTGTCTCCAGGACAGAAGACATTGTGTATTCTCCTGCCTGTGATGATTACATTAACCCGTGTAAGGTAATTGTATCACAGGCAGAGGGGAGGATTTTGTGTGGGAGTGTTTTACTGTATTGTACGTGTTTATTGGTTGTTTTTACAAAACCCTGTGGATGGCAACCTTGTTGGAAAATGTGTATAAGTCAATGCTTGCGTGTTCAATAAAGAGTTCCTGTTTTACCCTTCATCATGTTGAGGCTGGTGTTTGGGTAACTGATCGACACTGGGGATTGCTATACGCTGAAGATTTGCTATACTTCCCTGGCTATACTATTAGCTCTTGTAAGAGCTGTTCCTGCTCTCTGGATTTAGGAGAGGTTCACCCACTGGAGCCTGGAGCATTGTCGTAGGTCCAGAGTGGGAAGGAGACGGCGAGACCTCAACCAAGCTTCGGCGGTTCGTGGGGTCTGTGGCGGTTATGGTGTCAAGTGAAGTGCTTGGAGTCCTCGGGAAGCGCTAGGAGCATCCAGCGACGGAGGTACCCGGTCGGGGTGCCAGGAGACCCCCAATGTTTTATCTGGCTGAAAGACACGTTTATGATGCCAGTGTGCCCTTTCTGACAATGTGCACCTATGATGGGCGCACTCTGAACAACCCACTTATCAGGGTTTTCCGGTAGCATGTCCCATTGTCTATGGAAGTGCCAGAGATAGCTGATCGCTGTTAGCTCCAGCACTCCCATAGAGAATGAATGGAGCAGCAGGGCGCATGCCCGACCGGCTGCTCCATCAGATTGGGGGGGGGGGGGGAACAGTGACCCTGTCCTTGGTTGGGCAACTAACAGATATTACTGTATGGGGCATTAAGGAGACATTATACTGTATGGGGGCAACAAGGAAACGCCAGTGCATGTTTTCAGTGTTTTTTATTCTAAATGGGCATTTATCGTGATATATATCGTTATCGCAATAAATTTCTTAATATCGTTATCATGGGAATATTTTTGATATCGCCCAACTCTAGATCCCAGTAATCCTCCAACTGACATTTTCCAATCCAGTTTTGATGGTAGAAACACATTGGGCTGATTGTGGAACATAACACAAGGCCGCATTGCCGAGAAAAATGACGGGGGGCATTCCGCTCCTAGAGGCCCTTTAACTCTGTGCTAGAGAAAGCAGACAACTTCAACTGTACATACTAAGCCATGTACAGCATTTACAGTCCATACAGGTCATTCTTGGTAATCATACCAACTACACAGAGGATTGTGGACATATACCAAACAATATAACCACATATTTGTACTCCAAGAAAAACCATACATACTTAAAGGGGTTGTCCGGGTTCAGAGCTGAACCCAGACATACCACCGTTTTCACCCCTCTGACCGACCTGATATGAGCAAATCATGCTCCAATGCTCTCACTTGCCCTGTGCTGGATCGCGCAAGGCAAGGGGTGTTTGATTATGTTTTTAACACTACTAGGCGGAGGCTTCCGGCTAGCAGTGTGGCCGGTGATGTCACCGGCACTGATGGGTGGGCTTTAGTGCTGCCCTAGGGCAGCGGTAAAGCCTGCCCATTAGTGCCGGTGACGTCACCGGGCTCACTGCTAGGCGGACGCTTACGTCTAGCTTTCCCCATGGCGAGCCCGGTACGTCACCGAATCTCCTAAAAAGGCTCTTGCCCTGCACAATTCTTAATCTGACCAAAGGGGCTGCCTGGGTGAAAATAAGAGTATGTCCGGGTTCAACTCTGAACCCGGACAACCCTTTTAAGAGAAGTAAAGAATGAAGCATTGACAAAAAAAATTACATACATGTATTGATAGGTACTGGCCTCAAATAGTTTTTACAAGAAGATGAAAAAATATGAGATACCAAAACAACAAAAATAGACTAAAAAAACATTACTAAAGCCAACTAAAAAAACATTTGGCAACTATCCTAAAGAAAGCAGCACAACTTCCCCTTGTTAAAACAAACAGGTTCCAGCATCTTGCATGTGGGTGGGTGCTTCTTCATACAAGGTTTGCAAGATCAGCTTCCTGCATCTATCTACAAGAAGTGACAAAAAGAAAGTCAGAGCAGCTACAAGGAAAGCTGGATACAGATATGAGATCATTAATCCATCATCCCATAATGCAGAACGTCTGACAATCTTAGTAATATAATGCAAAATACCACAAGATCAGAATCAGAACACACCTAAAACCGCAAATTAGAAAATTCCACTGAATAAAAAAACTAAAACAAAAAAACAGTAAGGCCATGTGTCCACATAGTGTAGCCCAGGCATAAAAAAACAACTTGTGCCTCACCTGTTCTTGCCAAGAAACCAAGGCTATCTACTCCGATTCTACTGTGGAGTATAGCAGCTTACTGCCCAAAGACCTAAAAGAAGTAGACTTTGGGGGAGATTTATAAGTGGTATAAAATAGAACTGGCTTAGTTTCCCATAGCAACCAATCAGATTCCACCTTTCAGGTTTCAGTGCTCCTTTGGAAAATGAAAGGTGGAATCTGATTGGTTGCTATGGGCAACTAAGCCAGTTCTACTTTACACCAGTTTGATAAATCTCCCCCAACCTTTTTAAAATACTGATGTACGTATGGCGATTTCATGGCCTTTTTTTTTTTTGCATTTTTTAGGAGTTTTGTACTTATGGTAACCAATGTCTATGGTAATTTTTTAACTCAGCAAAAATATGCATTATTCTAGTGGCATTTTTTCATCACTACCATTTTTCGATTTTCTAATAAAAAAATAAAAATAAAATCCACTATCCATATGATGGGGAACAAGCATCTGAGCGGCAGGGGTCCAACTACTTAGTGCCCCTGCCAATCACAAGAACAGGGGTCCATTGTTCCCCATTTGAATGGAGCAAAGTCCACTCCATTCAACTCTATGGGTATGTACTTAGCTATCTCTGCAAGGTGCCATACATTTGAATATAGCAGTAGTGGGCATGCAAGACCGCCACTCCATAGAGGGGAACAGGGGTCCCCTAGTCCCCCATTATCAGGGGTGCAGCTAGCTTTTCTGCTGCCTAAGGTGAAAACTGAAACTGCGACCCCAACCCCCAACGCCAATTTCCTAACCAAACCCCTTCGTCACAATGAAAGCGCTCATTGCCTGTGGCACTTCCGCTGCCCCCCCCCCCCCTCTTGCCCTTACCTGGTGCTGCCTGAGGTGATCACCTCACCTGGACTCATTGGTGGTGCACCCCTGCCTATCATCACGATGGACAGGGGCCCTTAATGGTCGAACCCCTGCAGATCAGATACTTGTCCCTTACCCTTTGAAACCTATTTTTTTCTCTTTCTGGGAATGACAAATTCTGTGTTTGGGGTGACTGCCAGCTGTTTCAGCACCTGCAGGACATTCCGGATGTTTCATCAGGACACTGTTTGCTTCTCCCAACTTTCTATAAACTGTTTATCGTAGTGCCGTCCTTTCAAGCATGCATACATTCAGCGCTTCCCTGTCTTCACTCCGAGCAGAATGTTGTGCTCTGCTCCACGTAACCTGAAATATACTGTATAAGCCTCGTACACAATTTACGTTTGAGCAGTGTTTATTCATGCGTCACATATACAAGCACTAAAATGCTTTCAAACATCCTCATGGTGACGGCAAGGAATGCAACCGCACCGTTTTTCATGATTTTACAACAAGGAAATTAAATCCATGAAACGGCTGGTTGCAGATGGAAGATAGTTCTGTATTTCCAGAATAGTGAAGATGCCCATCACCCAAACGGGTATCCGACGCAAATATTCAGAGGGACATTTATAAAAGTCGGGACTGATCTGGAATAGATGCACAAACGCTGCATATTCATCGGGCATCTCGCCAACATTTTTTGCCTGTTTTCACAGTCACTGACCGTTTTTTGGGGTGTGACTTAGGCTACTTTCACATATCCAATTTATTTTCCAGTTGTGAGATACGGCAGAGGATCTTAAACGCTTCAGCTTGATTTTACAACTGGCTGCATCTGTTCTATTTGGATGCGGTTGTATCGAAAGTGAACAAACCGTTAAAAAAAAAAAAAACATTATCTGCCACCATCGACTTAGGCTACTTTCACACTAGCGTTCGGGTGTCCGCTTGTGAGCTCCGTTTGAAGGGGCTCACAAGCGGCCCCGAACGCATCCGTCCAGTCCTAATGCATTCTGAGTGGAGGCGGATCCGCTCAGAATGCATCAGTTTGGCACCATTTGTCCTCCGCTCCGCTCAGCAGACGGACACCTGAACGCTGCAGCGTTCGGGTGTCCGCCTGGCCGTGCGGAGGCAAACGGATCCGTCCAGACTTACAATGTAAGTCAATGGGGACGGATCCGTTTGAAGTTGACACAGTATGGCTCAATTTTCAAACGGATCCGTCCCCCATTGACTTTCAATGTAAAGTCAAAACGGATCAGTTTGCATTATCATGAACAAAAAAAAAATAATTTTTTTTTTTTTTTTTTTTTTGTTCATGGTAATGCAAACGGATCCGTTCTGAACGGATCTAAGCGTTTGCATTATAGGTGCGGATCCGTCTGTGCAGATACCAGACTGATCCACACCTAACGCAGGTGTGAAAGTAGCCTTACATTGGCTTTTTCAGTTTCACCAACTGGACAAAAAAAAACTCAGTTTTCAGAGGTTTTGTGTCCCGACACAGAAAGCATTCCTGTCACTCTGTTCCGGTTTGTTCAGTCTTGGGGCTCGTTCACACGATGCCCGCTGCCGTATTGCAGACCGCATTTGTGGATCTGCCATACACGGGCACCGTTCTGTGGCCATTCCGCATCACGGATGCGGACCCATTCATTTCAATGGGTCCGCAAATCCGGAGATGTGGATCGGAAGAACGGAACGGAACACTACGGAGTACTTTCTGGGGTTCCGTTCTGTGCTTCCACACTGCAAAAAGATAGAACTTGCTCTACCTTTTTGTGGAACAGAAGGATCGCAAACCCATTCAAGTGAATGGGTCTGCGATCCCCATGCACCTGCCCCACGGACAGTGCCCGTGCATTGCGGTCCACAGCACGGGCACAGGCTTCACATGTTCATGTGAACGAGCCCTTGTCCAAATTGACAATGAACAGGGAAAAAAACTGAAGAGTTTTCATCTGGTTTTGAGAATCTCTGCCTGATCTCAAAACCGGAAAAAATATCACATATGTGAAAGTAGCCTTAGGCCTCACGCACACGACCGTATATCTTTTGCAGTCTGCAAACCGTGTATCTGCAGAATAGGATCTGACTGTGTGCATGCCGCCATTTTTTTAACCGCTGTAGAAATGTCCTATCCTTGTCTGCAAAATGGATAAGAATAGCACACATGCAATCGTTTTTCTGGGGCCATGGAATGGACATACGGATGCAGATAGCACTGTCCACATCTTTTGCCGCCCCATTGAAATGAATGGGTCCACATCCAATCCTCTAAAAGTGTGAATTAGATGCGGATGAAAAATACGGTTGTGCACATGGGGCCTAAATTTAGGCATGAGACACTTATAAAACATATGCAACATGCTATCCAGCCAATGGCAGGTCAGAGCAAACTGGCGCATATACAACCACTTACTCTGCCATTTGCTTGACGTGTCTGCTGTGCATTAAACACGTACTGTATAATGACGCTATTCTGTGAATTAAAACGTCATTCATTATACTTGCTGGATCTGCTATTACAATGTCCTAAATTTCAAAGACTGGCTTGTGGTGTACCCCAATATAAAGTACTTTGGTCCAGGCAACACACACTGGGCGACATTTACAATAATGGCGTAAAAAAGTTTCAAATTCTGGTGCATGTAATAGGTGTACCATAATTTGCTACTTTTTAAGCTTCCTGAAGTGTTGGGGAAATTGGATGGGGCTTAGGGGGAGGGGCAGGGCTCCACGCGGCCCGTTGGAAGTTGTTCGAACTTTCTCCAGAAACTGGCGGAAGTTATAGCTGAAGTCTATGTCTTGATAAATGCCCCCCAGAATGCTGCTGGTAGTGGCAAATGTAAGCCATATTTCTATGGTAAGTCCATACGGGATAGAATTGCTGGGGGAATTACCTGCATATTTGCGCAGGTAAATTCTGCAGCGGATTACAGTCTCATCCACATGCTGCAGAAGTCTTCAGCATGGAAATGAACCTGCTGCGCAGATTTTAAAATCCATAGCGTGTCAATTTCTACAGTGGATCTTCACTGCAGGGGGGAATCCACTGCAAAATACAAGCATATCACAGCCTTTCACCATCAAGAGCAGAATATGAACTGGAAGCTGTGCTGTGATTGGTGGCTATAGGGAAAAAAGGCAGTTTTTTCCAGAAATCTCCCCCAATATGTTACAACTTGAAGTATACTTTTTTTTTGCACTATTTTTACACATGAACGGGGGAATTACTGAAGTTAGTTATGCTTGAGTCTGCATTGCTATTAAGTTGCTTGGTGTATCTTTAGCCATGTCTAGAAATGTTACTCCAGTTTATATACCAGTCCCCTGCCGGAGTGAACCTGCGACATTTGTGCATCTTTTTATTTCTCACTAACCACGTCCACTTTTCAGAACTGGAATGCGTGCTATAAAATCACTGTTTGCACAAGGAGTCCCCAAAGGTCACAAAGCATCATAAATAGGGATGAGCGAATCGACTTCGGATGAAACACCCAAAGTCGATTCACATAATACTTCGTTTGAATACTGTACGGAGCAGGGTGGATAAAAATCAATGATTTAAAAATAAAAAATAAAGATTTTTCTGATTTAAATCGGATTTTTTTTTTAATATAGAATGTAGAATAAGGCTGTATATGTGTAATTTTTTTGGTAAATAAATTCCATTAATCCATTCACAATGTCATGCTCTTCCAGAGGTTTTTGTAAGATTATTGGGCAGTTTCTCTGCCTACAAGATATTATCACAGATTCTTGGTTTACTTTTGCAGTTCTCAAAACTGAATTTGACTCAGCAGAGATCACATGCCTCAGTTTGATTTAAATCAAATCCACCCTGGTACGGAACAAGCGCTCCGTACAGTATTAGAATGTATTGGTTCAGATGAGCTGAAGTTATTGCTTGTTATTACTCGTGAGACTTCGTATAATAACTTCATAAATTAATTTCTACTGTAAAAAAAACATTTCCCGAACTCGGGTTCGGTTCCAAGGCGCGAATCGACTTCAGATGTTTTATCCGAAGTCGATTCGCTCATCCCTAAATCATAAATCCCCTAAAAGTCTATTCACCCTTTACCGACATCCACTGTACATGTACGCACATGTTGGGACTTTAAAGATGGCGCCCGCTCAGGAGCTGAGTGGGCAAATTGCCGCCAGGTTTCTGCTGTTTTCATAATAGACACCCGGAGGAAAAGACCGCAATCAGCAATAATGCCGATCACAGACTTTTAACCCCTCAGATGTCCTGGTCAATTGCGACCACAGGTCCTGAGGGGGCTCCTTGGGGCATAAACAGCTCTCCTGTGCAGAGATTAAGGCCTCTTTCAAATGAGTAATACAGATTGTGTCAGGATCTGTTCAGGGAGAAACTAATGGTTTTGCATGCAAGTTGAATCATTTTTGTCCGTTCGGATTGTATCCAGATTGCATGCGTTTTTCACGCCGGTGTAGAAAAACGGAAGAATAAGAATCTACATCTCCCAGCAAAAAACACATTGCACCCGGATGCCTTCCGTTTTCTTCACACAAGCCCCATTCACCATTTTTTCACACAAGCCTCATGGAGCTAGGGCTGGGTGAAAAACACACAATACAGACCATGCTATGATTTTTCCTGAACACAGAGATGATGAATGAAAAACGATGCTCGTGTACACAGACGCACTAAATCAGTCAGGATTCAGCCTGGATGTCATGCATTCATATATTGCATTCGAAAGAAAAGCTTGTTCCCGTGAAAGAGCCCTTAAGGCCTCTTTCACACTGGCGTTGCGGGAAAATGTGCGGGTGCGTTACGGGAACACCCGCGATTTTTCCACGCGAGTGCAAAACATTGTAATGCGTTTTGCACTCGCGTGAGAAAAATCGCGCATGTTTGGTACCCAAACCCGAACTTCTTCACAGAAGTTCGGGCTTGGTATCAGTGTTCTGTAGATTGTATTATTTCCCCTTATAACATGGTTATGAGGGAAAATAATAGCATTCTGAATACAGAATGCATAGTAAAATAGCGCTGGAGGGGTTAAAAAAATAATAATAATAATAATTTAACTCACCTTAATCCACTTGATCGCGATGCCCGGCATCTCCTTCTGTCTCCTTTACTGAACAGGACCTGTGGTGAGCATTCATTACAGGTCAAGGACCTGTGGTGACGTCACTCCGGTCATCACATGATCCATCACCATGGTAAAAGATCATGTGATGGATCATGTGATGACCGGAGTGACGTCACCACAGGTCCTTGACCTGTAATGAATGCTCACCACAGGTCCTGTTCAGTAAAGGAGACAGAAGGAGATGCCGGGCATCGCGATCAAGTGGACTAAGGTGAGTTAAATTATTATTATTATTTTTTTAACCCCTCCAGCGCTATTTTACTATGCATTCTGTATTCAGAATGCTATTATTTTTCCTTATAACCATGTTATTATCACGGTCGGCGTGGCTATCACATACGTGACACAGAGGGAGGGAACGAGGAAGGCCCTGCCCAAGTGAGAGGGAAGATGGTGACCCCTGACTCACCTGGCGGCTGGCACCTGGCTGCCCTGACGTCCCTAGACGGGTTCCTCACCCGTACGCCGATCACGTGCCTAAAGCCCTGGCTTTCCCTGAGCTGAGCCCTAGGTAGTGAACAGGGCGATGGGAACACTAGTCCGCACCACTAACTCTAAGGGAAAACACCAAGGGGAGGACAGACAACACAGACTCAACATATATTCCCAGGTGGGCGACAACAGGAGACAACAATAAGCCAAACAGGGATCCGGAGGGTAGCACACAGGAACAACAACCAGGATTAACCACTCCAGTGGGTCAGTATAGATGGCCAGGCAGGAAGCTCTATAACTGGCAACTAGAGAAGTGTGAGGGGAGAATATAAGGAGGTAGGGAGTGGCAGACAAGAAACAGCTGAGGAGGAGAAGCTACGGATCCCTGAGAGAGACAAAAAGGATAGCAAGGCAAACACAGAAAACAATAACTAAGAAACACCATGATCTTTAGATATAGAGCGCGCAGCCACCCGCTGCGACTTCCTGACCCCGGGTATAACGGAGTCAGACGTGGCTCTTGATACCCTCGTGACAGTTATAAGGAAAAATAATAATGATCGGGTCTCCATCCCGATCGTCTCCTAGCAACCGTGCGTGAAAATCGCACCGCATCCGCACTTGCTTGCGGGTGCTTGCGATTTTCACGCAACCCCATTCACTTCTATGGGGCCTGCGTTGCGTGAAAAACGCAGAATATAGAGCATGCTGCGATTTTCGCGCAACGCACAAGTGATGTGAACAGCCCCATAGAAATGAATGGGTCGGTATTCAGTGCCGGTGCAATGCGTTCAACTCACGCATCGCATCCGCGCGGAATACTCGCCCGTGTGAAAGGGGCCTAAAGGAGCCGTTTGGTTGCTATCGCAGCCTTTAACCCTCCAAAGGACCACAGGCTTGCCACATCAATGTTCCTATGGAGCTCCATAGGAACAGAACGAATCTACCCATAGACTGCAGTGGTAATTTCTTGCAGTCTATGGGAGAAGTAATCAGAAAAAATGTGTAAAAATGAAAAAGTTTATAAAAATATAAACAAAATAAAAAATATAAAAATTTAAAATTACCCAATTTCTCTATATTAAAAATAAACAATAAAGAAAAAAAGAAAAATCGTTTGCACCATCACATCCCAAAATGCCAATACTATTAAAATAAAAACATTACCCTGTGCAGTGACTACCAGAACAGAAAAAAAAAACAACATAATGGCAGATTCACCTCCCAAAAAACGTAATAAGGGCTCATGTACACAAACGTATTTTCTTTCCATGTCCATTCCGTTTCCATATGTCCATATTTCCGTTCTGCATAAAAATAGATGTCCTGTAAGAGATCGGGTGCTGCCAGGCAGCAGTCATGTACACAGTTCGTAGTATATTCTAACTAGAAGCGTCCCCATCACTATGGGAACGCCTCTCTGTTAGAATATACTGTCGGATATGAGTTTTCGGATCAGTCTGTATAAAAGTAACCTACGGCCACAGATCACGGACGCAGATGCCAATCTTGTGTGCATCCGTGTTCTTTCACGGACCCATTGACTTGAATGGGTCCGTGAACCGTTGTCCGTCAAAAAAATAGGACAGGTCCTATTTTTTTGACGGACAGGAAACACGGATCACGGATGCGTCTGCAAAACGGTGCATTTTCCTGTTTTCAGCTACTAATCTGCTTCAGAATTTTCCGTCTGAACTAGAAGGCATCACACTGATAAGTGCAATGTTCCTCTGTGGACATTTTTTTCTAGACCTATCAAGAGAACAACAGAGCTGTGACACTGTTTATTCCTTTGTGCTGACACAATAGTTACAATAGTTTGTATTTAATGTTCAATGGCATGGTACTCCTTAAATGTAAAACAGCCCAAAATTCTATATGGCTATTCTTGTTCGCAGAACATGGCCACATGGATGCGGACAGCAAAGGGATGACATCCGTGTGCTGTCCATATTTTTTGTAGACCCACGGAAACTAATGGGTCCGTGTGCAAGCCGCCCAAAAAAATAAAATAAAAAGGGGGATTGGAAATTTTAGAGGTAACCCTGTGAGAACAAAATGATGCCATTTTCCATCGCATGCCATATAAACGGAGCTGCCCGCACCCCCAAGAAGCACGGGCACCAATTGAGGATCCAGTGCTAACAGAGTAACTATACGGCCGTAAACAGAGCGCCTATGTACCCAGAACATAGCCCCGTGGCCCATCACACCGGCCCTGTACGTGACTTTAGCAGGTGCTTGTGCCCTGAAGCGCGGCCATCAGCCTGCGAGGACTAGAGCTTAATGAACCATTCCTAAGCTTTCTAAATGGGAGGTCTGTTCCACACGAACAACTGCAGGCAAAATACAGGGATTAACACAGACGGCAGATTCATTTTATATCATGAAAGTAGTAGTAATAGAGGAAATCGATGCAGTAAATGTAGTAAAGTGAGAGGAGATGACTTCTCAGCCATTCTTCCTGTACGCGCACCTGTCCCCAAGCGCACAGCTCACAATCGCCCTTCACTCTCTTCATGAAAACTTGCTGATTTGCATTTTCACAGTGTCTCGCTGTGCAGGAACACTGACAACCTAAATACTGAAACCACACACATAGCCGGCTAACCATCCTGCGTCTACAGAGGTAGTCAGCAGCAGAGGGAAAGTCACCAGACAAAAAATGTATGTGTGAAGGTCCAGAGCGTTTTCCTGTTATATGGCCGCAGCATTCCAATGTAACAGAGCAGACTACTGCCCTTCATGCCCAGCTATAACAAACGCCATGATGAATGCCCAGCAGGTAAAACAACTGTGGATGGGCTACACTGCGACATGTGCCGCGCGACAAAAAGGGCACAACTACACTGCGACATGTGTCGCGCGACAAAAAGGGAACAACTACACTGCGACATGTGCCGCGCGACAAAAAGGGAACAACTACACTGCGACATGTGCCGCGCGACAAAAAGGGCACAACTACACTGCGACATGTGTCGCGCGACAAAAAGGGCACAACTACACTGCGACATGTGTCGCGCGACAAAAAGGGCACAACTACACTGCGACATGTGTCGCGCGACAAAAAGGGCACAACTACACTGCGACATGTGTCGCGCGACAAAAAGGGCACAACTACACTTTTTGTAATGACAATGGTGTTGCACTGTGACAAGCTGCGACTACGACGCAAGAGTCGCACAAAAATCCAATTTGGATGGATTTTTTCGTGACTGTTGCGTCGCACTATGTTGCATGTCGCAGTGCGACACCATTGACTATCATTTAAAAAAAACGTTGCGTGACAGAGGTCACTTATCTCTAGGGAAAGTGCATCCCAGGTGAGCTTCTAGCTTCAGTGAAATGAGAGGACACGTCCAGCATACAGATCAAAGAACACAGGGAGATTTATCAAAACTGGTGTAAAGGGAAACTGGTATACTAACCAATGAGATTCCACCTTTCATTTTCCGAAGGATCTCTGAGGAATGAAAGGCAGAATCTGATTGGTTGCTATGGGCAACTAAGCCAGTTCTATTGTACACCAGTTTTGATAAATCTCCCCCACTGTTTTTTGGCTGCATACATTAAAGGGGTATTTTCAGCTTGAACATCTATGGCATATCTATGAACCTATTTGGACAACAGGGATACCCTGACCCACCAGCGGAGATAGGGCAGCTCACTGGTCAGTCAAGGGCAGAGGTGGGATCTGAATCTATCACACATATACGGCATACAGTATATGCTACGGATATTCCATAAATTTCCAAGCCATGAACGCTCCTTCAGATTACATTCACACGGCGGTGTCCGTTTTGCAGTCCACAAACCACGAATCCTGGCCGTGTGCATCCTGCAATTTCCATGGGCCCCACTGTCAAAATGCCTATTCTTGTCCACAAAATGGACAAGAACAGGCTATGTTCTATCATTTGCGGCACAGTCGCTGACAGCACACGGATAGCATCCGTGTACTGTCCAGACTTTTTGTGGCCCCATAGAAATAAATGGGTTTGCGTGCAATCCGAAAATTCAGTTAGCGGCACACATGCAGTAGCAGAAGCAGAGCCTCTGCGCTTGCGCCTCTACTAGGAGCAGCGGTGCAGATGTGAGATTGTTAGAGCCCGCCAGGTTATTATCTGGCAGTGCCAGTCAAGTGGCGGGGGGGGGGGGGGGGGAGGAGGGGTCTCCTCTGCTTCGGGGACACCCTGTCACAGGTGCAGAACTCTGACTGATGAGACAAATTGATTCGCTCGTCTCTAATCTCAATAAAAAACTGCAGCAGAATTTAATATATTCTGTCAGCTTCAACGCAGAAAAAGTCTGCAGCGTATGGCCAAAATCCAAAAAACCTAAACCTAATCCACTGTAATCCAGTGCGCACGTTACCTGTGCCAATTCACAGCCGCACCAACAGGTCTCTGCCGACACAAACTCAGATCCCGCAGGAGTCTCTGATGATCCACACTCCTCACTGCTGAGAGCCGGCTCACCGCTGTGTTCAAGGGTATATTCACATTAGGCCTCTTGCACACGACAGTATGGCTTTTTCAGTATTTTGCAGTCCGTTTTAAACGGATCTGTTTTTCCATTTTTGTTTCAGTAGTGTTTCTGTTCTGCTTTGCCATTTCGTTTTTCCGTTTGTTCTCCGTTTTTTGCGGATTGCAAACGGAAACGGAAAAATGGCATATAAAGTAAATACATGGAAAAATTGGGCTGGGCATAACATTTTCAAATGATGGTACCGCAAAAGCGGAACGGATACGCAAGACATACGGATGCATTCCGTATCCGTTCCGTTTTTTTTTACAGCCCCATTGACTTGAATGGAGCCATGGAACGTGATTTGCGGGCAATAAGGGTCCATTCACACGTCCGCAAAATGGGTCCGCATCCTTTCCGCAATTTTGCGAAACAGGTGCGGACCCATTCATTTTCAATCGGGCCAGAATGTGCTGTCCGCATCCGCATTTGCAGATCCGCAAAAAAATAAACCCTGTCCTATTCTTGTCCACAATTGCGGACAAGAAAAGGCATTTTCTGTGAGTGCCAGCGATGTGCGGTCCGCAAAATGCGCAACGCACATTGCCGGTGTCCAAGTTTTGCGGATCCGCAAAACACATACGAACGTGTGAATGCACTTTAACCACCTCAGCCCCCAGTGCTTAAACACCCTGAAAGACCAGGCCACTTTTTACACTTCTGACCTACACTACTTTCACCGTTTATTGCTCGGTCATGCAACTTACCACCCAAATGAATTTTACCTCCTTTTCTTCTCACTAATAGAGCTTTCATTTGGTGGTATTTCATTGCTGCTGACATTTTTACTTTTTTTGTTATTAATCGAAATTTAACGATTTTTTTGCAAAAAAATGACATTTTTCACTTTCAGTTGTAAAATTTTGCAAAAAAAATGACATCCATATATAAATTTTGCTCTAAATTTATTGTTCTACATGTCTTTGATAAAAAAAAAATGTTTGGGTAAAAAAAAAATGGTTTGGGTAAAAGTTATAGCGTTTACAAACTATGGTACAAAAATGTGAATTTCCGCTTTTTGAAGCAGCTCTGACTTTCTGAGCACCTGTCATGTTTCCTGAGGTTCTACAATGCCCAGACAGTACAAACACCCCACAAATGACCCCATTTCGGAAAGTACACACCCTAAGGTATTCGCTGATGGGCATAGTGAGTTCATAGAACTTTTTATTTTTTGTCACAAGTTAGCGGAAAATGATGATTTTTTTTTTTATTTTTTTTTTTTTCTTACAAAGTCTCATATTCCACTAACTTGTGACAAAAAATAAAAACTTCCATGAACTCACTATGCCCATCACGAAATACCTTGGGGTCTCTTCTTTCCAAAATGGGGTCACTTGTGGGGTAGTTATACTGCCCTGGCATTCTAGGGGCCCAAATGTGTGGTAAGGAGTTTGAAATCAAATTCTGTAAAAACTGACCAGTGAAATCCGAAAGGTGCTCTTTGGAATGTGGGCCCCTTTGCCCACCTAGGCTGCAAAAAAGTGTCACACATCTGGTATCTCCGTATTCAGTAGAAGTTGGGGAATGTGTTTTGGGGTGTCATTTTACATATACCCATGCTGGGTGAGATAAATATCTTGGTCAAATGCCAACTTTGTATAAAAAAATGGGAAAAGTTGTCTTTTGCCAAGATATTTCTCTCACCCAGCATGGGTATATGTAAAAAGACACCCCAAAACACATTCCCCAACTTCTCCTGAATACGGAGATACCAGATGTGTGACACTTTTTTGCAGCCTAGGTGGGCAAAGGGGCCCATATTCCAAAGAGCACCTTTCGGATTTCACTCGTCATTTTTTACAGAATTTGATTTCAAACTCCTTACCACACATTTGGGCCCCTAGAATGCCAGGGCAGTATAACTACCCCACAAGTGACCCCATTTTGGAAAGAAGAGACCCCAAGGTATTCGCTGATGGGCATAGTGAGTTCATGGAAGTTTTTATTTTTTGTCACAAGTTAGTGGAATATGAGACTTTGTATGAAAAAAAAAAATATATAAAAAAAATCATCATTTTCCACTAACTTGTGACAAAAAATAAAAAATTCTAGGAACTCGCCATGCCCCTCACGGAATACCTTGGGGTGTCTTCTTTCCAAAATGGGGTCACTTGTGGGGTAGTTATACTGCCCTGGCATTTTCCAGGGGCCCTAATGTGTGGTAAGTAGGTAAATGACCAGTGAAATCCAAAAGGTGCTCTTTGGAATATGGGCCCCTTTGCCCACCTAGGCTGCAAAAAAGTGCCACACATGTGGTATCTCCGTACTCAGGAGAAGTTGGGGAATGTGTTTTGGGGTGTCTTTTTACATATACCCATGCTGGGTGAGAGAAATATCTTGGCAAAAGACAACTTTTCCCATTTTTTTATACAAAGTTGGCATTTGACCAAGATATTTATCTCACCCAGCATGGGTATATGTAAAATGACACCCCAAAACACATTCCCCACCTTCTCCTGAGTACGGAGATACCAGATGTGTGACACTTTTTTGCAGCCTAGGTGGGCAAAGGGGCCCATATTCCAAAGAGCACCTTTCGGATTTCACTGGTCATTTTTTACAGAATTTGATTTCAAACTCCTTACCACACATTTGGGCCCCTAAAATACCAGGGCATTATACCTACCCCACAAGTGACCCCATTTTGGAAAGAATAGACCCCAAGGTATTCGCTGATGGGCATAGTGAGTTCATGGAAGTTTTTATTTTTTGTCACAAGTTAGTGGAATATGAGACTTTGTATGAAAAAAAAAAAAAAAAAATCATCATTTTCCACTAACTTGTGACAAAAAATAAAAAATTCTAGGAACTCGCCATGCCCCTCACGGAATACCTTGGGGTGTCTTCTTTCCAAAATGGGGTCACTTGTGGGGTAGTTATACTGCCCTGGCATTTTCCAGGGGCCCTAATGTGTGGTAAGTAGGTAAATGACCAGTGAAATCCGAAAGGTGCTCTTTGGAATATGGGCCCCTTTGCCCACCTAGGCTGCAAAAAAGTGTCACACATCTGGTATCTCCATACTCGGGAGAAGTTGGGGAATGTGTTTTGGGGTGTCATTTTACATATACCCATGCTGGGTGAGAGAAATATCTTGGCAAAAGACAACTTTTCCCATTTTTTTATACAAAGTTGGCATTTGACCAAGATATTTATCTCACCCAGCATGGGTATATGTAAAAAGACACCCCAAAACACATTCCCCAACTTCTCCTGAGTACGGCGATACCAGATGTGTGACACTTTTTTGCAGCCTAGATGCGCAAAGGGGCCCAAATTCCTTTTAGGAGGGCATTTTTAGACATTTGGATACCAGACTTCTTCTCACGCTTTGGGGCCCCTAGAATGCCAGGGCAGTATAAATACCCCACATGTGACCCCATTTTGGAAAGAAGACACCCCAAGGTATTCAATGAGGGGCATGGCGAGTTCATAGAAATTTTTTTTTTTTGGCACAAGTTAGCGGAAATTGATATTTTTTATTTTTTTCTCACAAAGTCTCCCGTTCCGCTAACTTGGGACAAAAATTTCAATCTTTCATGGACTCAATATGCCCCTCACGGAATACCTGGGGGTGTCTTCTTTCCGAAATGGGGTCACATGTGGGGTATTTATACTGCCCTGGCATTCTAGGGGCCCTAAAGCGTGAGAAGAAGTCTGGAATATAAATGTCTAAAAAATTTTACGCATTTGGATTCCGTGAGGGGTATGGTGACTTCATGTGAGATTTTATTTTTTGACACAAGTTAGTGGAATATGAGACTTTGTAAGAAAAAAAAATAATAATTCCGCTAACTTGGGCCAAAAAAATGTCTGAATGGAGCCTCACAGGGGGGTGATCAATGACAGGGGGGTGATCAATGACAGGGGGGTTGATCAATGACAGGGGGTTGATCAATGACAGGGGGGTGATCAATGACAGGGGGGGTGATCAATGACAGGGGGGGTGATCAATGACAGGGGGGGTGATCAATGACAGGGGGGGTGATCAATGACAGGGGGGGTGATCAATGACAGGGGGGGTGATCAATGACAGGGGGGGTGATCAATGACAGGGGGGGTGATCAATGACAGGGGGGGTGATCAATGACAGGGGTGGTGATCAATGACAGGGGGGTGATCAGGGAGTCTATATGGGGTGATAACCACAGTCATTTATCACGCCCGTGTAAGGCTTCATTCAGACGTCCGGATGCGTTTTGCGGATCCGATCCATCCATCAGTGGATCCGTAAAAATCATGCGGACGTCTGAATGGAGCTTTACAGGGGGGTGATCAATGACAGGGGGGTAATCAATGACAGGGGGGTGATCAGGGAGTCTATATGGGGTGATCACCACAGTCATTGATCATGCCCCTGTAAGACTTCATTCAGACGTCCGGATGCGTTTTGCGGATCCGATCCATCTATCAGTGGATCCGTAAAAATCATGCGGACGTCTGAATGGAGCTTTACAGGGGGGTAATCAATGACAGGGGGGTGATCAGGGAGTCTATATGGGGTGATAACCACAGTCATTGATCATGCCCCTGTAAGGCTTCATTCAGACGTCCGGATGCGTTTTGCGGATCCGATCCATCTATCAGTGGATCCGTAAAAATCATGCGGACGTCTGAATGGAGCTTTACAGGGGGGTGATCAATGACAGGGGGGTAATCAATGACAGGGGGGTGATCAGGGAGTCTATATGGGGTGATCACCACAGTCATTGATCATGCCCCTGTAAGGCTTCATTCAGACGTCCGGATGCGTTTTGCGGATCCGATCCATCTATCAGTGGATCCGTAAAAATCATGCGGACGTCTGAATGGAGCTTTACAGGGGGGTAATCAATGACAGGGGGGTGATCAATGACAGGGGGGGGTGATAACCACAGTCATTGATCATGCCCCTGTAAGGCTTCATTCAGACGTCCGGATGCGTTTTGCGGATCCGATCCATCTATCAGTGGATCCGTAAAAATCATGCGGACATCTGAATGGAGCTTTACAGGGGGGTGATCAGGGAGTCTATATGGGGTGATCACCACAGTCATTGATCATGCCCCTGTAAGGCTTCATTCAGACGTCCGGATGCGTTTTGCGGATCCGATCCATCTATCAGTGGATCCGTAAAAATCATGCGGACGTCTGAATGGAGCTTTACAGGGGGGTAATCAATGACAGGGGGGTGATCAATGACAGGGGGGTGATCAGGGAGTCTATATGGGGTGATAACCACAGTCATTGATCATGCCCCTGTAAGGCTTCATTCAGACGTCCGGATGCGTTTTGCGGATCCGATCCATCTATCAGTGGATCCGTAAAAATCATGCGGACATCTGAATGGAGCTTTACAGGGGGTTGATCAATGACAGGGGGGTAATCAATGACAGGGGGGTGATCAGGGAGTCTATATGGGGTGATCAGGGGTGATTAGGGGTGATCAGTGGCTAATAAGGGGTTAACAAGTGACGGGGGGGGGGTGTAGTGTAGTGTAGTGGTGCTTGGTGGGACTTTACTGAGCTACCTGTGTCCTCTGGTGGTCGATCCAAACAAATGGGACCACCAGAGGACCAGGTAGCAGGTATATTAGACGCTGTTATCAAAACAGCGTCTAATATACCTGTTAGGGGTTAAAAAAAACACATCTCCAGCCTGCCAGCGAACGATCGCCGCTGGCAGGCTGGAGATCAACTCTCTTACCTTCCGTTCCTGTGAGCGCGCGCGCCTGTGTGCGCGCGTTCACAGGAAATCTCGCGTCTCGCGAGAGGACGCGCCGGCGCGTCCAGGAGGAATGAATCAACCACCTCCAGGACGCGTCTGTGCGTACAGCGGTCCGGAGGTGGTTAATAGGACATCTATCTTTGAACGGAGCGGAAAAACGGAAATACGGAAACGGAATGCATACGGAGTAAATTCCGTTTTTTTGCGGACCCAATAAATGGTTCCAGATACGGACCGTATACGGAACGCAAAAAACGGAACGTAAGCGGCTTTACCACGGCTCTACTTTATCACATCAAACCTTAGGCCTCATGCACACGACCGTGCCGTTTTCTGCGGCACGCAAACCGCGGATCTGCAAAAAACGGAGGCCGCCCGTGTTGCCATTCGCAATTTGCGGAACGAAACGGGCGCCGGCAATATAAATGCCTATTCTTGTCCGCAAAGCGCGGACAAGAATAGGACATGGTATATTTTTTTAGCGGGGCCGCGTAACGGAGGCACGGATGCGGACAGCACACGGAGGGCTGTCCGCATTTTTTGCAGCCCCATTGAAGTGAATGGGTCCGCATCCGAGCCGCCAAAACGGTGGCTCGGATGCGGAGCCAAACAACGGTCGTGTGCATGAGGCCTTACGCGCACAGATGTGAATGAAGATAGAAGGTTCTTCTATCATCATTCACCAGGACCTGCGCTGACGTCACCGCGCTCACCACGTGGTGAGCGTAATTACGTCATCAAAGGTCCTTTTCCAGCCAGGTCCTGCAAGAAGAAGAAAAAAGACGAGCCCGGCTGCGCGATCAAGTGGATGAGGTGAGATAATTTTTATTTTTTTAACCCCACAATGGACATTTTACTTTGCATTCTGTATTAAGAATGCTATTATTTTCCATTATAACCATGTTAGAAGGGAAAATAATAAAATCTACAGAACACCGAACCTAAACCCGAACTTCTGTGAAGAAGTCTGGGTTCGGGTCTGGGTACCACAGTCAGTTTTTTATCACACACGTGCAAAACGCATTGCACCCGCACAATAAAAACTGAACGTCGGAACGCAATTGTAGTCAAATCTGACTGCAATTGCGTACCTACTCGCACAATTTTCCCTTATTGCAGAGGCAACGCATCCGGACCTAATCCAGACACGCTCGTCTGCAAGGGGCCTTAACTTCTTCAGGAACAAGTCAATTCTGGCAACATTTTTGTTTTTATCTTCTCACCTTCCCAGGGCTACAGCTCTTTTAATTTTCCATCGACATAGTCCTAGGAGCGCCACTCTTTAGCGGGATGAGCTGAAGTTATTATTAGCACCATCCTGGGATGCATATTTGGGGTCATTTATCAAGTTGGTGTAAAGTAGAACTGGCTTAGTTGCCCATAGCAACCAGATTCCACATTTCATTTTCCAAAGGAGCTGTCCAAAATTAAATGAGGAATCTGATTGGTTGCCATGGGCAACTAAGCCAGTTCTACTTTACACCAGTTCGATAAATGACCCCAATAATCTATAGAATCATTTTTAGATACATTTTTCCTGGGGGCTCATTAGCCACATGTCAATCTTAGGCTACTTTCACACTAGCGTTCGGGGCTCCGCTTGTGAGTTCCGTTTGAAGGCTCTCACAAGCGGCCCCGAACGGATCCGTCCAGCCCTAATGCATTCTGAGTGGATGCGGATCCGCTCAGAATGCATCAGTCTGGCACCGTTTGTCCTCCGCTCTGCTCAGCAGGCGGACACCTGAACGCAGCTTGCAGCGTTCGGGTGTCCGCCTGGCCGTGCGGAGGCGAACGGATCCGTCCAGACTTACAATGTAAGTCAATGGGGACGGATCCGTTTGAAGATGACACTATATGGCTCAATCTTCAAACGGATCCGTCCCCCATTGACTTTCAATGTAAAGTCTGAACGGATCCGTTTGCATTATCATGAACAAAAAAAAAAAAATATATATTTTTTTTTTTTTTTTTTTCGTTCATGGTAATGCAAACGGATCCGTTCTGAACGGATCCAAGCGTTTGCATTATAGGTGCGGATCCGTCCGTGCAGATACCAGACGGATCCGCACCAAACGCAGGTGTGAAAGTAGCCTTACCTGACCCTAGGGCTGCAGCTATCAGTTATTTTAGTAATCAAGTATTCTACTGATTAATCGAGTACTCGAATAAGAAAAAACTCATTAAAAGAACGTTTTCTATAAAAACCTATCAGCCCCACTGCCATCAGTCTCCTCCCCACTGCCATCAGTTGCTCCCCCCCAGTTCCCCCTCCAATGCCAGCAATTCTCCCTCCAATGCAATTAGTTCCTCCAGCAGTGCCACCAGCTCCCCCCCAATGCCATCAGCTCCCCCCAGTGCCACCAGTTCCCCCACTCCCCCTCCTAGCCATCAGTGCCCAACCTTTCCTGTAGGGGCACTGCCGACACTCCAGAGATCTTCCATCCTCTTTTTCACGCGCTGCACTGGGACCTGATGTCACACAGCGTCAGGTAATAGTGCGTGCTTACGTGTGTACGCCAGGATCCAGTGCAGCGGGCAGGCGGGTGACCACGGAGCACGAGTAATAGCAAGCTCTTCACTCACACTCCGTGGTCACATGGCACAAACAAATCATCGATGCAAGAAGATATGCGTCAAGGATTTTTTTGTGTTGGGTTCATCGATTAATAGGAGTAATCGTTTCAGCCCCACCTGACCCCATTCTCAAATCCATAAAACTGCACCAAACAAATTTTCCCGTAGTAGCCTGCTGCCTAGGCTGTACCTCAGACTGTTCTGCCCTGTTGCCCCTGTTAGTAGCCCGCTGACTGGCTCGCATCTTGGACTAGACCCTCTTAGTGAGTCGGGAACACCTGCATGCATAGCAGCACGATACTGCACGCTGACAGATGATGGCAGCCACCGGATGTGTCAGATATGGATGTATAGGCTGCTTGAGATGCTCTACATCGCCCAGCAGTATATAGTGTAGTCAGAGTGCAGGGGTGGGAGACTAGGGGCCCACCACAGCATCCTACTGCTCCCCTGTGGGCCAGTCCGAGCCTGAATGGAGTGGTAGTGCCCAAGTGTGACCAGTGCCCCATTCAATATTCCATTGTAAGGAACTGAAGGAGATAGCCGAGTGCTGTGCTCACCAGGCTGGTCTCACATGCACTACTCCTTGCAATCAACCCTGCTTGGTAAGAATTAAAGGGTTTGCTCAATTCTTAGCAGCTATACAGAGGCGTTCCTCTCACATCATCACTGTTTAAAAGGCCCCCGGATGCCAGTACCTGGCCTATGTAAGCAGAGTTGAGCCGCAGCAGCCCAGTCTGCGCCGACCAAGATGACAGTGGTCACCAGCTACAGATTCTGCGCAGGCGGTCGCTAAACCAGTTCAGAGCCTGTGCAGAAGACGACGCAGCTGGGGACAGCCAGAAATGTGGTCACACAAGTAAATCAGATGACTGCCACCATCTTAGTTACCATGGACGGATGGTTCGGCAGCCTTCTAACCAGCGATGAGGTGAGACGCCCCTGTAAGGCTGCTAGTGACACTTAGGAGCATTTAGGAAAAATTGGTAAGAATTGGTCAACCGATTTAAAGAGGTTTTCCCAGTGTTTCATACTGATGACCTATACTCAGGATACGTCATCATTATGTGGTCGTGGGGGTCCGACACCCAGGACCTCCATCGACCAGCAGTTTGAGGAGACCGCGGCGCTCCCAAGGGATAGTGGCTGTACTTGGTATTGCAGCTCAGACCCATTCACTTGAATGCTGCATCTAGGTCATGTGACCGATGTACGCAATGTCATTGGCCAAGGAAGATGCTGTGGTGTTCACCACAAACTCTTCAAACACCTGACCAGTGGGGGTATAACCTGTAAGCCATGGAAGAACTGCAACCCCCAGCATGCCATGAAAGGATATAACCTGTATCTCCATCTGTGGCAACTATAACTCCCAGAAAACATAATAGTGCTCTGCAATCTTTCGCAAAACTATAACTTTCAGTATCTTATTAATGAGATGACAAACATGGTTGGCAGCATGGCACTGAGCTCCAGTGAGGTGTGGAGCATGGCATCAAGTTCCAAAGTGGTGGGCAGCATGGCACTGGCAGAGACACAGGAGGACAGCATGGCACCGGCAGAGACACAGGAGGACAGCATGGCATCGGCAGACAAAAAGAAGGACAGTGTCGCACTGGTAGACACACAGGTGGACAGCGTGGCACCAGCAGACCCAAAGGTGGACAGCATGGCATCGGCAGATGCACAGGAGGACAGCATGGCACTGGTGGACCGAACGGCACTGACAGATGCATAGGTGGGCAACATGGCACTGGCAGACATAGGTGGGAAGCAGGGCACTGGCAGGCATAGGTGGGCACCCTGGCAACGGCATACAGATGTACAAAAGGTGGGCAGCATGTCACTGGCAGACAGATGTACACAAGGTGGGCAGCCTTGCACTTTCAGACAGATGCAAATCAAGTGAGCGGAATGGCACTGGCAGACATAGGTGGGCAGCCTGGCACAGATAGGTGAGCAGCATGGCACTGGCACACAGGTGGGCACCCCGGCGCACCAGGTGGGCTGCTGTGAAGAGCTCAGTAACTTGTCTCCTCCATAAACCGCACAGAACAACAAAGTTCATTTCCACGGTCGCCAGTCAGTGAGAGGTGCCAGCTGCACCCCAGCCTCTCAGCAGCGGGCACACAGCCGGAGCCTCCACACGTCGTGCCGCATACCCGCGGCTGTAGCACACATCACACCGCAGCGGTGCCGCGTACACACCGCACTCTAAGTAACTGTCATATTACGGTCACCTTCCCCAGCATGTCAGGGTGTTCTCCAGCACAGCAGCACATACAGATAACGGGCAGCGGAACGTGCCAGCCTCCTACCTCAGCGCAGACAGCGCTCCTTCCCGGGCACAGGGTTCTAGCCTCTGCCTCCTCTTCCCTGGGCTCAGCAGCTGCAGACTCTGCGCTCTAACTGGGAGTGGGAGGGGCCAGAGAGGAAGGGCGGGGCCTCCGCAGATAGTATCCTGCTGGTTGCCCGCCTAGTGCTGTGAGGAGGTCCCTCGGCTCCTGTCACAGATTGAGCTGATACCCTGTGCGACACACGGTGATGGGACATCCGCCCTTGTCACATCTCTTCCCCCACATCCTGTGCTGCAAGCTCTCAGTTTCCCTATTACATCAGGCTGCACTGCAAGCTGTGTCCCTACCGTAACCAAATGTGCCCCCAACTCTGCAGTTAATAACAGTCCCTCAGAGTTTTCCTGTGTCAAGTGGTTTTATCAAGTTATATCTGTTCCTGAGAAAGCTGGGTGATGGTCAAAATGGCTGCAGTCATATTTTCAAGCTGTTTGGTTATGCAGCAACATGCAAAATTGCCGGGGCCCCCAATGGGCAGCCTTGATGTGGTAGCCACCACCTTTCCCTCCCAAATTTACAGGTTAACGTACAGTAGGTATTCCTTTCAAATTAGTGCTGCCACTTACCTAGGTGGCAACCGCTACATCGTACAATAGAGCCGCAGTCAGACAAGAACTCGCTGCATCACAGTGAGGAGCCCCATCAGCCCAGGAGAAGTGGGCGACGCGCAGGCCGCGTGCAGAGCCCTTAGGGGAGTTCATAGTACTTTTGGTCTGCATCCGATATGGATCCATTTATTTCAAAGAGGCTGCAAAAGATGCAGACAGCGCACCGAATCCAAACCTGAGCGCGGATGTAATGACCAAAAGTATCAGCATCGTAGATCCCAGTTTGGATTGGGACTGTAATATGGATATAAAAATGTGCTTGCATTAGGCCCTTTCACACGAGCGAGTTTTCTGCGCAGGTGCGATGCGTGAAGGGAACGCATAGCACCCGCACTGAATCCTGACCCATTCATTTCAACAGGTCTGTGTACATGAGCGTTTTTTTTTCACACATCAGTTCTACGTTTGTGTGAGAATCGCAGCATGTTCTATATTCTGCGTTTTTCACGCGGCCCTGGCCCCAAAGAAGTGAATAGGGCTTCAGTGAAAAACGCATTGCATCCGGATGCAGTCTGTGTAGAATGCATTTTTCACTGATGGTTGCTAAGAGATGTTTGTAAATCTTCCTTTTTTTTCATGCGCTTGAAAAATGCATCAAAGCTGATTGCACCCGCGCGGAAAAAAACAGAAACACTGAACGCAATCAGACAAAACTGACTGAACTTGCTTGCGAAAGGGTGCGAGTTTCCCTGAACGTATCCGGACACAATCCGTATCGTTCGTGTGAAAGAGGCCTTACACTTGTGTGAATCTGTCCTTTAGGGTACATGCACACGACCGTATGTGTTTTGCGGTCTGCAAATTGCGGATCTGCAAAAAAAAACGGATGACATCCGTATGCCATCCGTTTTTTTTTTTTGCGGATCTATTGTAACAATGCCTAAAACGGACAGGAATAGGACATGTTATATTTTTTTTGCGGGTCTACGGAACGGACATACGGATGCGGAGATCACACTGTGTGCTGTCCACATTCAAATGAATAGGTCTGCATCCTATCCGCAAAAAAAACGGAACGGACACGGAAACAAAATACGTTCGTGTGCATGAGGCCTTAGGGTGCCTGCACACGATGCAGATTTCGCTCGGTTTTTCTGTGCGGATTTAGGGCCAGGACGACTGATTTAAAAAAACATGCTTTAAAAAGCGGAGTGAAATACTCATGTTTTTCAGCGTGAAAAAACTCTGCTCTTTTAACCAATGGGTGTTCACTTAAAATTTTCAGTTTGAGGTTTTTAAAACAGATCTGTGCCCAAAAAAAAAAGGGCGGAAAATACACAAAAACGCATGGACTTATTTGGAGCAGTTTTTTTTTCAGCTTCCTATTCATTTCACTAGAAAATGCTCCAAAATACTCAGTGTGAACTGGCCCTTACATGTGAATAGTAAGTGTGAGTAACACAGTACCAGCAAAGTGAATGAGATTACACTAATGTCAGGTGCACTTTGTTTCTTCTTGACCTGCCGTGAGGATTTAGGAATCAGCAGTATGTCAATTATGAAATGAAAGAGTAAAATCTGCGGCAAAACCAAATCCACACCAAAAACCGCTGTTATGTATCGAAGCTCTTGGTGTGGAAATGCACAGGAATCCGCCCAGAGATTCTTCTGCCAAGTGTGATATAAAGAGGACCAGTCGCATACTCCTGTCTATACCGCTGACTACTGACAGCCTATAGACAAGGGAAATGGTCACACCCGCTGTCAGTTAGACCTGTGGCACTGCTTGATTGACAGCTGCAGGCTACAAGATTGCATGAAACTCAATTAGCAAAAATGATGCCAATGCAACTGTAGCTCCATAGTAAGGATCAGCTGCATTAAAAACAAGTCTCCAGGTAGGCCAGGCCTTATTCATACATTTCCAGCAGGAATAACAGAGCAATGGCACAACATAGAGCTCTAAGGAAGGATGCTCCACAACTGTTATCTCATGGGTTATTTACTATAACAGACGTGTCTCACCGGTGACTTCTCTCTTTCCTTTACTTCTCCATCTGACCCACACTGTCATGATGACTTCTGTGGCCATGTTATGGGATGGGAGCAACCAAGGATACGGCTTTCATAATAAGAGGTCATGGTCATTAGGAAGCTTAAAACTTTTTTAGGTTTTCATAAAGTGGTAATATTTAAGAGCTGCCGGCCCTCTGATGGACCTGGCGCACTAGGGCTGCAGCTATCGATTATTTTAGTAATAGAATATTCTACTGATTGATCCAACAATTAATTGAGTACTCTAATAAGAAAAAACGAATTAAAAGAACGCTTTCTATAAAAACTCATCAGCCCCCTGCCATCAGTCTCCTCCCCCCAGTGTCATCAGCTCCCCCTAGTGCCATCAGTTGCTCCCCCCATGCCATCAGCTCGCCCCCAGTGCCATCAGCTCCTCCCAATGCCACCATCTGCCCCCACTGCCATCAGTATCCCCACTCCCCCTCCTAGCCATCAGTGCCCAACCTTTCCTGTAGGGGCACTGCAGACACTCCAGAGATCTTCCATCCTCTTCTTCACGTGCTGCACTGGGACCTGATGTCACACAGCGTCAGATCATAGTGCGTGCTTACGTGTGTACGCCAGGATCCAGTGCAGCGCTGTGCGGGCAGGCGGGTGACCACGGAGCGCGAGTAATAGCAAGCTCTTCACTCACACTCCGTGGTCACATGGCACAAACGAATCATCGATGCAAAAAATTAGCGTCGAGGAATTTTTTGTGTCGAGTTAATCGATTAATTCGAGTAATCGTTTCAGCCCTATGGCGCACCATGTGTTAAATGGCTGGATATTAATTTGGAGGCAGGCATGTAATGCTAAGTTCCCCCCGCAACATCAGCAGACTTCACCCTATGCTTTAAAATGTAGAATGTATTAAGACTTGTAGATTGTAGTTTTCAGATGATTGATCCTGTCACCAGAATGCAGCTTTTTGAAATCTTTGGAGGAATCAATATAGATTCTTACGATGAATATTTCTGCACAATGTGACACTAATTTCCTTCTAACTTACAATGTAGCTTGTAAAGGGGTGAGAGAAGGAGCCCCCTACCTCTCTCTAACCCCTTAGATGCTGCAGTCAGTGAGAGCAGAGTGCACAGCTCATGAGCCTGCACCAACACAGCACAGTAAATGTACATGGTGACGTGTCGCACGACATAAAGATCTCAATGATGAATTGCAGCATCACATGTAATGTTTGTCTATGGAACTGCGATGCCCACATCACTGATCATTGTAAGAAGTGACCAATCACTGATCTCCAACAGGAAGTATACTCGGTTTATACCTTGATGTAGTGATATATGTCTCCTAAGTATAACATTCAATAGCTAATAGGTATGACTACCGAAGCTCCACTATTAGGGCTTATTCACACAAACGTATGCTGCCCATTGCCGTATTGCGGACCGCATTTGCGGATCCGCAATACACGGGCACCGTTCCGTGGCCATTCCACATCATGGATGCGGACCTATTCATTTCAATGGGTCCGCAAATCCGGAGATATGGAACGGAGCACTACAGAGGGCTTTCTGGGGTTCCATTCCGTGCTTCCGCACCTCAAAAAGATAGAACTTGCTCCGTACAGTATTCAAACCAATTTTTATGCGAATCGATTTTGGATGTTTGGGACATATGGGAAATGAAGGCATAGGGAAATGAATTCGCTGTCTGATGGCACATGTACTGTCTGAAAACCGATGAAAGAGCAAGGAGTAGCGTTTTCTGTCGTTGATAGATGTATTGAAGGTCAGATAGCCAATAGCTGTGTTAGATATACTGTAAACTCGATGATTAGAGCGTGGGCGAACCACGATGCTATATGCAAACTGCTACAACTGCGATGTGCTTGTTGCCGGTTCAACTTTTGGTCTGTGGTCACAAGTTATACTCAACTCTAAAACCAAGTTTTTAACATAAAACACAGCATGGGGGGGATGATAAATTTCCCCCTATTTATTCTTTTCTTGTATTACACCGTAGGATATGTTGACTAATCTCTCAATTTTAAAATCAGTTTGAGGGTTTAGTAAGATTGCAGCGTGCACCTGTCTTTGCTATTATTTTGTTATATTGTTATATTACACCATTGAATCTAAAAGAATGAATGAATTGACTACAGATATTTAACCATTTTGTGTATGCAGCTCATATACAGACCTATGTGTTCCCATGTTAGACTATTAAGATACCCTGTATAGTCTGGTACTGCAGTCATATGCCCTACTGTCTGTCCCCTTCTTCTTAGAATACTTTCACATCAGCGTTTTGGCATTCCAGTTTTGAGATCCGGCAGTGGATGTCAAAACCAGGCCAAAACAGTTCCGTTTAGGGCCAGTGTATTGTGAATGGGGTATACTGTGTTCAGGATGGATCAGTATGCATTTAGTTCCAGTAGCCTTCCATTTTGTGACCGGACACAAAACCGCTGCACACTACGGTTTTGGGTCCAGTCATCGAAACTTAAACTGGATCCGTAACTAAATACAATATAAGTCAATGGTGCCAGATCTGTCAGCCATTGACTTACATTGTTTTTAGTGATGGATCTGGTTTGTTCCATTTTTATTTAACACAATTGCATCCTAATGGAACGGATGCATCCTGATCTGATCCTTTGCCGGATCTCAAAACTGGAAACCAAAGCACAGAAGTAGCCTTGGGACTCATGCACACGAACATGTGTCGGCCATTCCGTTCATTGGGGACCACAATTTGCGGTCCCCAATGCACAGGCACCATCCGTGTGGTTTCCGCAGATGGATGCAGACCCATTCAAATTGTGAATGGTCCGCATTCGTGATGTGGGGCACAAACGGTCGGGGTCCGTATATTGCTGACCCGCTGTTTGCGGGCCATAATACAGGCCCGGGTGGCACATGTTCATGGGCATGGGCCCTTACTAATATACATTCAGTAAGGCAGGCTACCTTAACTGAGGGAGTGATACAATATACAGCACTGCAAGGGAATTGCATCTCCCTGGTCTTTTCCTGAGACTCTGTCCAGACACTACAACTTAGGGCTGTCTATATTTTGTACATGAGATCTTTTCCCCTATTTAGTAGTAGTATTCCATGCACCCATGCACTGTATAGCGGCACAACATAAGCTGATGCGCCTAAATTATGCAGACTGAGAGTAGCATGAATCCTGATGTGACAGTGGATAAAGACATGTTTAGTCTCTACATTGGTTTACAATACTGCAAATATGAAAAAATGATGATGTAAAAGAGGATAAATCATGAATAGATAGGGGTAGTCAAGTGAGCCTGATCTGTCTGTGAGATTGGTAGATCAGGAGGACATGATGTGAACTTCTTCTGACAGCTGAACATTTTGTCATTGTTTTTGTTTCTGTCATAGTGCAGGGGAAGAGGAGGAACACCAGAATGACAACAGAAGGAAAATGACCAGGAATTAGGCCTCAAGGCTAGGGAAAGGGAAATGGTGACCACCTACGGAAACCCTAAACCTAGCCCTGACTCCTGTCAGTATGAAAAGACCCTGAAGGTGAAAATATTCATACACTGCAAACCTAGGCCTTAGTAACCCTGAAAAGCCCTAGGCTTAGTGATAGGGTCTGAGACTACTGGTTCCTTCTCAGATAAACGAACCAGCGTCTCCCTGAGGCCTAGTAAGCGACAAGCAAATAGGAACATTAAAATACCAAGAAAAGTACACTTATCTTCAATAGAAAATGGATGAGCAGGAACTCAGATGAGAATCTGTCACGACGGACGTGCACTCAGACTCACAGATAAACCAACAACCAGGCTCTAGGCGAGAAGCAGGGGAAGGGTCACCTCCTAGCTAATCCCTGACCTCTCTCCCTGCACTGCTCAGCCCACATTCAGACCTTGGTGGTAGGAATGATGTGTCCCCGTGCCTGGGCTGAAACACCCTAGATTCCCTGAGATGGTGAAGAGGGGAAATAGGAGCAGCCTGCTCGCACAGAACCTGGATGGGAGAGATGACACAAAAACAACGAAGACAGCAAACAACAAAACTAGAAACCACACTTATCTTTTCTGAGCTGGAACTGACAACCAACCTTCCTTGCTGCCAAGACCAAAGTGATGTCTATAACCCGCTCAGAGCACTGGGGTGGAGTGCTATTTAAACTAATGACCCCACCCAGTGCACCTGATGGGAGGCGGATCCAGCACGGCTCCAAAACAAAATACTAAACACGTGCTGCTATTCTGGCCGACCTCTGCACATAGTCAGAGCAGGACATGACAGGATCACACACCAGCTCTTCCAACTCCAGGCAGAAAATATCAACCACATGGTATGAAGTGTGAGTCCAAACTAAATAGAGGAACAGTAACGACCACAAGCTACACCTGAAACAAGAGGTGTGGTCATTACCAACAACAACACTGCAACAAGTGAAAACAGATAGGCTGTCAGATGACCTAATGCTAATGTGCAGCCAGTCTTTCAGATCTTCTAACCTGTGTCATTGGAGGGACCATGACAATTTCTTGGTGTCAGGTATTCTTAGTTAAATTCATTACAATCTATTTTATTCTCTATTTTGTGTGACCTGCATAAAAATGGTTTAATTACTGAACTGAATGTAAATCCAGTCATTAGAATGTTGTGGCGAAACCAACCTCGCCACTGGGTGCTGGAGAAGCCTGGTTGCCAGCCTCTTGCCCCAGGATTATGGGCCCTGTCATCAGCAAATGCTAAACTTAAACCCCATGGCGATTTGACTGTGTTTGTGGCATCTGAGCGCTGTTCGGATATATTGAGCGCTCAGATCCAAGCCATCTGGGGATAAGTTGAATGTGGGGGTTCTGTTCAGTTTGATAGGAGTTATGTATTTTTGTGTAGTTTTGCTGTTGTTGTGAATAGAGGTATTTTGTGTACCTAGTTGGCTTACCACACCCAGTTAAGCCAATTATCTCACACAGCCTAAGGCCTCTTTCACACGACCGAATGGCTTTTTCAGTGTTTTGCGGTCCGTTTCAAACGGATCCGTTGTTCCGTTTTTTGTTTCCATTGTGTTTCCATTTCCGTTCCGTTTTTCCGTTCCGTTTTTCCGTATGGCATATACAGTATACAGTAATTTCATAGAAAAAATTTGGCTGGGCATAACATTTTCAATAGATGGTTCCGCAAAAAACGGAACGGATACGGAAGACATACGGATGCATTTCCGTATGTGTTCCGTTTTTTTTGTGGACCTATTGACTTGAATGGAGCCACGGAACGTGATTTGCGGGCAATAATAGGACATGTTCTATCTTTTAACGGAACGGAAATTCGGAAACGGGATGCATACGGAGTACATTCCGTTTTTTCTGCGGAACCATTGAAATCAATGGTACCGTATACGGAACGCAAAAAACGGCCCGTAAACGGGGGGGGAAAAAACGGTCGTGTGAAAGAGGCCTAACTCTGTAAAAACTGGTTTAGGGAAGAAAAGTCATGCTTCCTTTGGTCACAAAGGACTTTTACTAACTTTTGAACCCCTGGTCTAATTCGTGCCATTTTTGGATATGTTGTTCCCATGAATGGATTGATTCTTAAAACATAAGTTTTATGTGAATGTGATGCATACTTTTAAAGTTATGAATATTGTATAAAACTGTGTATTTTCCTGCCTGTGATAATTACATTAACCCATTGTGTAAGGTAATTGTATCACAGGCAGAGGGGAGGATTTTGTGTGGGAGTGTCTGAGTGTATTGTACATGTTTACTAGTTGTTTTACAAAACCCTGTGGGTGGTACTAATGTGTATATATTAGAACAATAAACCCACAGCTCTGGCTGTCCACTGCTTTACCCTCAACACAGAGCTTGGTCTCGTTCTTGGGGGGATTGTATGCTGTTCCAGTCTGTCTGCTAGGAGTGTAAACCTTTCATATGTTTTTTCCTATTCGGCTGTATGCAGCATTCATATGGTTTCCAGTTCGGGAGATTGGTGTCTTTAGTAGCTGCCTTTGCATCTGGAAAGGGAATATCTCTTGAACGGCTTTTACCCCCTTTGATGCCCGGGGTGCCGTTCCAAATGTCATATTCAGAAATCGTTACATAAAAAAAAGAAAATGTACATGCAATAGAAATTTTAAAGGGGTTGTCCTGCGGGATTACATTGGTTATACATGGGGCAGCTGTATAAAGAAGTTCCAAATACAAACAAGTACTACATACCATATTCTGTACACATAATGTCCTTTGAAAATTACAACACCACACAATAGTTTGAAAGATAAAAGCTGAATCATCTTTATTATAGCATGTAAAATCACAGAAAAAAAAAGTTTAAATTAGACCCATACCCACTCAAATGCAGGAGACCACGTCAAGATATCTTTACATATGAAGTACTAAAAGGCAATGCTCGCACACAGTAACCTATTATAGATGCCACAATAATGGCTAAGTATTAGGACACCATATGCACATAGACCAAAACAGCACATAAACAGTATACTGACCATAATGGCTCCTGAGACCCCAACGCTGTTTTGCAGTCGCTTCTTCTGAGGAACATAAATAATGTCGCCATACACTGTACATATAGTCAGTACCTCTATTTGTTGTAGATATAAATGTTGACACTATAGGAAAACCAAAAATACCACCATATACTGTACACATATGTATAATATGCATACACAGAATGGATAGACAAATAATACCTCTAGTTCTGCCTTAAACTATACACAAAAAAATCTCAAATCATTGCAAACTACAATGCTAAAATACTATGGTTATTAAAACATATGCATCCAAGGGTGGTATGAACACCTTTGGGGGCATTTTTCTATATTATTGCTTTCTACTAGTTTTGGGCTAAATCATTTTTGCAGTTGGGCTTTTGCAGTCTATTTGCACACTGTCAGTTTCTGTTGACATGAATAGCTCTTATCTCTGATCTCCTGACCTAATAAACACTAATTTAAGCCACATTCTTATCAGTTTGATAACATTTTAGCTATAATGAGTGTTTATGTTTAAAACATGCATGTATAAGGCACATCATTACTCAGGGCGGACTGGACGCAGTGCAAACAAGAGCCTCTCTATTCTACAATGAGGACATCGTGAAAAGGTGAATGCTTTTTCTTTGGCTTTTAAACATTGTCCAGTTGCCAAGTCAATGTTATTCAATGTCCGACAATCCTTTAAATATATAATACTAATATATAGACTAATGGAGTCATTTATCAAACTGGTGTAAAGCAGAACTGGCTTAGTTGCCCAAAGCAACTAATAAGATTCCACCTTTCATTTTCCAAAAGAGCTGTAAAAAATGAAAGGTGGTATCTGATTGGTTGCTATGGGCAACTAAGCCAGTTCTACTTAACACCAGTTTGATAAATGACCTCCTAATTCTTTTATCTACGACGTGTTCTACTCCAGCCATCTTGAATACAAGTTAAAGGGTCCTTCGTCCTTCTACATAATGAAATAATGTCCTAGAGGCTAGACAGTGGCTCTAGACAGGAAAATGATGGGACAGTATGATGCTGCTTTTTAGGTATTTTACAGGAATTATTAGGAAATTGCTGTAAGAATAATTCCCTAATATAACATTGCAGTGTCGGACTGGGGTGCCTAGGGCCCACCAGTGGAAATTATTCTAGAGGACCACCCTACAGCTACATGAATATTTGCAGTTTAGCGCACAATACAGTGTGCAGAACAGAATGGTATTGTGCACTGCTCTATATCAGATTGTTTCTCATTAAGCAGCTCATTGTAGTTGAAAACCTGTTAAGGTCCTTTTAAACAGGGCCCCGTGCAGTTGAGGAAGGCTGGACAAGCCGAAACGCGTTCTGTAAACGGTTGTTTTTGGAATAAAGTATACCATTAAGAGCAAGCACGTCTGCTGGGATTATCTTCTATGAATCGTATGGGGATTGCTCCTTTCCCGTGCAGACATTGATACAAAGGTCGTGAGCTGTCTGATTTGGAATTTTCCTTTAGACAGGGCGACAGAGCAGGAGATTGTTGGGAAGGAAGCGTTCCTTCCCGACAATTGGCTGATCTTTAACAGAGGGGAATGCTGTATTTACATGTAGTCATCTCCATTGTATGGGGAGCAGAGATCACTACTGTCAATGTTCTTCCCCATACTGACTACTTGTTTGCCGGCAGCAGATCGTGATTTTATTACATGACACGGAGGCGAGTATTGCTATCTCTTTCTTTACTGAATCAACCAATAGTAGCAAAGAAAAACATATCCATCACAAGTTGGTGACAAGACCCTCCACTATGTGACCCAGTATAATAGTTCTGGTTCCCTTAGACTCTTCCTCTTTCTTTGCTGCTGCCACCAAGATAAGTGCACTCCATATCAGTTATTTTTTCCTTGTTTGTACCTATTTCGGTGTTTTTTGTTCTTTATTGGTGATTTTTGGTTTTTAGTTTTGATTATTGGGGTTTTTCTTCCCTCACAAGTCGCCTATAGTTATTACTTATTCTTTATAGGCTGGTTAATTCTGTACATTCTTGTATTTTCCCCCTGTCGCCATCGCTTCTACACCAGCCTCTGCTTAGGGACTGGTGTGGTTTTTTTTTCCTCCTTCCGGTGTCTTTTATCTGCCTTTTCCCCTCTCCTTCTCCGTTTGTCCGCCATCTTCTCTTACCTACTCTCCCTTGGCCACTCCTCCGTCTCCCTTCTTCTCCTTTTCTGCGCGCTCTCTGGCCGCTCTGATTCTGGTCCCGCCTCTACTGACGGTGCGTAGTCTCGCAAGACTTCGGGCGCAACTCTCTTCATTCCGGCCGGCAGTTGCGGACGTCGCGCCCGTAGTCTCACGAGACTTCGGGCGCCCCGCTTTTCATCCCTGCCGGCAATCACGGACACCATCGCTCCTGGTTCTGCCTCAGGCCTCTGGTACCCTTATTGTTTCTGTTCCCACCCTTGGGCTATTTTACTGCCCCTTGCTGCAGGAGGGATCCAGGATCCGGTTGGCCAGCGACCCTCAATTAGTTTTTTAGTTACCCAGAGTCAGCAGACATGTCTAAGGATAATCTGCCCATTAACCCCTCAATTCCTGAAGACATGGAGGATCTTCCCCATGGCTAGGATTCAGGCTCCATTATAGATGATGCGCAGTCATTGGTGCTCCAGCGCTCTGTTGCTGTCGCAATTCAAGTGGCTATGGGATCTATGTCCACTGCCATTTCCCATTCCATTTCTGAGGCCCTTATGGCCCATTCATCCTCATCCAGGACCCAAGGCCTTCCCAGGCCTCTGAGTTCTCACAAAATTACCTCTGAACTACAAGCCTCCAGAATTATGGTCGCTGGTGTGAAGTCATCCACCCAAGATGGCGCGCCTCGATCGCGCAAGAGAGCCTATGCCCGCCAGGCAGAAAAGGCGAGGCAGTGGAAATGCGCCAGAGCGCAGCATTTTACAGATTCTGAATCCGACCTTGGGTCAGAGGAGGAGGCTCAGACCAAAACAATAAATAGTTCAGAGGAGTAACTAGATATGATGGAGGCGGACCCACCCGGGCCATCTTCCTGCCCAACCATATCCACTGCCACCGCCGCGGCGGTGCTTTTGGACCCCTCGGGTTCGCTGTTAGATCCCTCTGGAGAGCCACTCTTTGACCCTGATGCTCTCCACCATCCGAGGTCCGCGGAATGGCTCCCGTCTGATCATATTGCCAAGTACCTAGAGGCCCGTATATGCCAGCCACTCAGCAAAGAGGCTCGCAATAAATTGAGGGCGGAGTTCCCCAGACCCATAATTCCGAACAAGGTCTGTGAGACCCTGATTGTGGACCCCAAGATGTCCCAATTCCTGGCTAAGTCGGGGTGGAACCCCCGTAAGGGTCTTGAATCGGCCTTAAAGGCCTGCCAAGATAAACTCTTGGACATTCTAGGTCCTCTGACCAAGATTTTTGAATTGGCTGAATCCGCCGGGGCCCAAAATACGTTGGTGAACCCAGAGGAGCTCCGTGGTTGGGTTCAGCGGGCAGTATGTGTTACGAGCAATGTCAACACTTCCCTCTCTATTGAGAGAAGGAAGGCGATCCTTTTTAAGACTGAGCCCAAACTATCCAATTTGGCTTTAACAGAGGTGGGTAATGACGCCCAGGGCCTCCTTTTCGGAGATTTTTTTATTAAAGACCTTAGTCGTTTGGGGGTGCCTTCACCGCCCTAGACAAGGCTCAATCATCCATGAGACGAGTCTTTCAGGGGCGGGTCTCTACCAGAGCCGGCAGCTCCAGGGGCCTTCTGTCCGGCCGGTCAGCTTACCAGACCTGTGGCGCGGGTCGAGGCTCCTTCTCCTACAGAGCTTTCAACCAGGAATCCAGGCAGCCTCCGGCTTTCTTGCCCACCCGTGGTACTTCATGGCGATCCCGAGGTGCCAGAGGATCCTCATCTTCCTGACGCCCATTTGGCAAGTCTACCTCCTCCATTGCTTTCTTCAACTGCTTGGGTAGGGGAAAGACTCCGACTTTTTTCCCATGTCTGGTCGACCATCACGTCGGATCCGTGGGTCCTCTCTACTGTCCGCAGTTTCCACATAGAACTCGTGAGTTCTCCAATCCGCATCCCGCACCCCCACCCCGTGGTCCTTCCCATCCCAAAGCAACGCCTTCTACACAGAGAATTGTTGGCACTGTTTGGAGAAGGTGCAATAGAGCGAGCTCCTGGCCCGGCCGGTGATCAATCTACGGGCGCTAAACTCTTTCGTTCATTATCGCCACTTCAAAATGGAGGTCAAAATGGAGGTCTTCCCGGACCTCTTACTAGACTCGTCGGGTCTGCAACACCCTCTCGTCCTATCGGAGTCTCTGCAACTCTTAGCCTGCAGGGTTTCGGGGAGTCCTGGGGCATCCCGGGAGTTTCGGACTCAACTAGACGCCTTTTGGAAGAAGCATGGGCTCCCGGCACCAGACCCTCCTATCGGGCAGCCTGGAAATCTTGGGCTGGCTGGTGCTTGGCTAGGCACGTGGATCCCGTTTCGGCGCCTGTGACCAAGATCCTTCAGTTTCTCACCTCCTTATTTGAGGATGGGAAAGCATATCGTACAATCAATTTGTTTAGGTCTGCCATCTCTTCCTCTCACCAAGGATTTGATGGATGCCCCGTGGGTCAGCATCCTCTGGTGTGTCGCCTCCTTCATGGCTCCCGTCTTTCTCGACCACCTAGACCCCATTTTTCCGCTACCTGGGACGTTACTTCGGTCTTGTCTCTATTTTCATCTTGGCCGTCGAACTCGGACCTTTCCTTGCAGGAACTTTCGGCTAAGTTGGTCTCACTTTTCTGCTTGATCTCTTGCAAAAGAGTCTCGGATGTCCGAGCTTTGGACTACGACGCGCGGTCTTTTACCCCAGAGGGCGTTGTGTTCAATATTTCGCGTCATACCAAAACCAACATTCATTCTGTGTCGTACCCTAGTTTCCCTGATTTTCCAGCTCTCTGCCCTGTCGCCTGTCTGCGGAAGTATGAGTCTCGCACATCTCTGCATCGCTCTTCAGCGTGTCCTCAGCTCTTCAGAAAGGTAGTAGGGAGGAATCGAGCAACTATAGACCAGTGAGTCTGACATCAATAGTAGGAAAATTAATGGAAACCCTATTAAAGGATAGGATTGTGGAACATCTAAAATCCCATGGATTGCAAGATGAAAAACAACATGGGTTTACTTCAGGGAGATCATGTCAAACAATTTTTTTGACTGGGTGAATAAAATAATAGACGGTGGAGGTGCAGTAGACATCGCATATCTAGATTTTAGTAAGGCTTTTGACACTGTCCCACATAGAAGACTTATCAATAAACTGCAGTCATTGAGCATGGACTCCCATATTGTTGAGTGGATTAGGCAGTGGCTGAGTGACAGACAACAGAGGGTTGTAGTCAATGGAGAACATTCAAAACAAGGTAATGTTACCAGTGGGGTTCCACAGGGATCTGTACTGGGACCGATTTTGTTTAATATCTTCATAAGTGATATTGCAAAAGGCCTCGCTGGTAAGGTTTGTCTTTTTGCTGATGACACAAAGATATGTAACAGGGTTGATGTTCCTGGAGGGAAACGCCAAATGGAAAAGGATTTAGGAAAACTAGAAGAATGGTCAGAACTCTGGAAACTGAAATTTAATGTGGATAAGTGCAAGATAATGCACCTGGGGCGTAAAAACCCAAGGGCAGAATATAGAATATTTGACACAGTCCTGACCTCAGTATCTGAGGAAAGGGATTTAGGAGTAATTATTTCAGAAGACTTAAAGGTGGGAAGACAATGTAATAGAGCAGCACGAAATGCCAGCAGAATGCTTGGAAGTATAGGGAGAGGTATAAGCAGTAGAAAGAGTGAAGTGCTTATGCCGCTGTACAGAACACTGGTGAGACCTCACTTGGAGTATTGTGCGCAGTACTGGAGGCCATATCTCCAGAAGGATATAGATACTCTAGAGAGAGTTCAGAGAAGAGCTACTAAACTAGTACATGGATTGCAGGATAAAACTTACCAGGAAAGGTTAAAGGACCTTAATATGTATAGCTTGGAAGAAAGAAGAGACAGAGGGGATATGATAGAAACTTTTAAATACATAAAGGGAATCAACTCGGTAAAGGAAGAGAGCATATTTAAAAGAAGAAAAACTACCACAAGAGGACACAGTTTTAAATTAGAGGGGCAAAGGTTTAAAAGTAATATAAGGAAGTATTACTTTACTGAGAGAGTAGTGGATGCATGGAATAGCCTTCCTGCAGAAGTGGTAGCTGCAAATACAGTGAAGGGGTTTAAGCATGCATGGGATAGGCATAAGGCCATCCTTCATATAAGATAGGGCCGGGGGCTATCCATAGTATTCAGTATATTGGGCAGACTAGATGGGCCAAATGGTTCTTATCTGCCGACACATTCTATGTTTCTATGTTTCTTCCTTTCGTACCGTCGTCCCTTTGCCCCTGTCACCAGCGTCACTCTGGCCAGATGGGTAAAGTGGACTATGACCTTAGCGGGAGTGGATACTTCTGTTTTTACTGCGCACTCCACAAGAGGGGTTTCGGCGACCTCTATGGCGGTTGCGGGAGCGCGGTTGGAAGATATTATGCGTTTGGCTGATTGGTCCCGAGTGTCCACTTTTCGTGAGTTCTATTTTCGTCCCCCTACTCATGCCTTTTTCTCCGTTGTGAGTCAGCTTTAAACTCGCAATAGGAGCCTCCGTGACATGTAATAAAATTGCATGATTTTCCTAACTTATGACGTAAAGTCATGATTTTATTAAGGACACGGAGGCGAGTATTGCCCCTCCCTGTCGTCGTCCCCCTTTTTTTGTCTATACGTTTTACCTATGATCTTGTATGTTATTTAAACTTGTACTGCCTATTTATTCGTCATCAGGTTGCCTGTCCTTTGTATGCAGTTTTTTTTTGTACGCTTTCTTGTGCCTTGTCCACGCTCCTAACAGTAATGCATTCCTTGAAAGGGGGGTTTGGGGGTCACTCAGTATCTGGCAAATAATAGACTGGTGGATAAAAGTTATCAAAAATATATAATTTATCTAATATATAAAAAATGCATTCCTGTTTGTTTCTTTTTCTTCTCTTCTGTGTTCTCAGGATGAAAGATCACCATCATGGGGAGCCTGAAATCGACAGTTGTATTTTTTCCAGCTTCGTTCTTCAGTTTGGAAAGTTCATGTTCCATTGAGGTTACATTGCAGTTAGTTTTCGGTTAGAGATTGGTTCTTATCCGTTCAACAGTCCCGAAGAGGCGTCATCTTCAAAGAAAGAGGAAGAGTCTAAGGGGACCAGGACTATTATACTGGGTCACATAGGGGAGGGTCTTGTCAGCATGGTTACTTGTAATGGATATGTTTTTCTTTGCTGCTATTGTTTGATTCAGTAAAGAAAGAGATAGCAATACTCGCCTCCGTGTCCTTAATAAAATCATGACTTTACGTCATAAGTTAGGAAAATCATGCAATTACACAGCACAATCTACTTCCAGTAAATGATTATTTTTATGTGCGCACAAAGGATCGAATTACGGTACCCGATGAGCGTTTCATTCGTTCATCAGGTAATCAGCCTACACGGCATCCACCGCAGCCAGTACACCCAAGAACTACTAAAGTGAGCAACACAGTAACCTGTGTCACAGTGAACTACACTGTGACAATATGTCTATCTGAATTTTTTTACATAATAAAGCATTTTTTTAAAATCATGTATCCATTTCTGAAAGCCATGTATTTTTTATTTTTCTGCCAATGATCTTGTGTAGGGCTCCTTTTTTTGCAGGGAGAGTTGACATATTTATTGTTGCATTTTTTGGGTGCATATGATTTTTTGATCGTTCAATATTACATTTTTTGGGGCAAGGGGACCAAAAAATTGCATTCTTTTAATTTTTTTTATGGCATTCACCTGAGGGGATAGGTCATGTCATTTTTATAGAGCAGGTCGTTACAGACGCAGCGATGCCTAATATGTCTATTTTTTTTATTTCTATTAAAGGGAATGTCTAATCTCAGACAATGGGTACATATTGCTAGGATATGCCCCCATTGTCTTATAGGTGCTGGTCACACCTATGCTAAGACCCACACCTAAATTGAGAACGGAGCCCTGAGAGTGGTGGAGGGCGCACTGCGCATACACAGCTGCTCTCCATTTATTTTCTATGGGGCCTCCACAAATAGCCGTACGCTGGCTCGGCTATTTCCGCCGGGCCCATAGAAGTGAATGGGAGCAGTGGCTGGTGATGAGCAGTGTGCTCCCATTCACTACTATGGGGAGACCGCTTGGTGGTGGCCAGACCAGAGTCCTCCAGCCACCACCTTGCGGGGCTCCGTTACTGATATAGGTGGGACCCACATTTATAAGACAAGCTATATGCCCAGTGTCGGACTGGGGTACCTAGGGCCCACCAGTAAACTTTATTTTGGGGGCCCACCGTACGGATACATTTAGGTATAATAAATAATCTAACAAGTTTTTTATATGAACATCGGTTGGTTGAGGTGCTGCTGTACATTGAATATATGTATGTAGTGCAGTAAGTCTACTGTGTTATGTGCCACTTGTGCAGGGGGTGGGAGACTAGGGGCCCACCTTGCTTAGGGGCCCATGGGGGGATTCCCCTGTACACCTGTGGGCCAGTCCGAGCCTGCATATGCCCCCATTGTCTGAGATAAGACAATCCCTTTAAGTTTTACACAGTGAAAAATATCTTTTTGTGTTAACATTTTCTGAAAGCCATATTTAAAATAAAATTTGGGGCGATTGTCTTATGTAGCAGCTTGTTTTTTGCAGGATGAGGAAACAGTTTGATTGGTACCATTTCGGAGTACATATGATTTTTAGATTGCTTGCATTAGACTTTGTTTTGACACTGTTTTTATTTAGTTTTTTTTTATGGCATTCACCTGAGGAGATAGATCGTGTGATATTTTTATAGAGCAGGTCATTACAGACGCAGCCATACCCAATATATATCTGTTTTTCTTTTTTTTCTGTTATTTATAATTTTATATGACTTTATTATGGGAAAGCTGTGGTTTTTTTTTACTTGAAACCTAGGTATCCTACAGGTTAATACTAAAAAAAACAACTAAAGCACAAAATGAAACAAAAAATACTGTATTTTTTTACATTTATGTCTACGGAGCTGTGTGAGGAATCATTTTTTGAGGGACTGATCTGTACTATATTGATACCATATGTTGGAGTGTGTATGACTTTTTTAGCAATGTTTATTCAAATTTTTGTAGCATGTTATCATAATTGTGATATAAAACTACAGCATGTTGCAGGAAAACTGCAACTCCCAGCAGGTCTTGAAGGTTTGCATCTCACAGGGCATGCTAGGAGTTGTAATTTCCAGAGGGGAATGCAGTAAAATGTGAAATTATATTTTTATTAAACTATAGATTACAGCGAATGAATGCCATTTATGATACACCCAACAAATCCATCCAGGAGAATCTACAATTAACTAGGTCAATGTCTTCACTTGAGAATCTTATGTCTAGAGAGCTCCGTACATGGTGGGATCTTACCTCACTGAAGAAGTATACAGACAAAGGAATGATTCCTAGAGGGCTCAGACTAAAGAAAAAACCAACTACCATATATTCGGATAGCTTTTTAAAAGAGTGGGAAGCTATTTTATCGGAGTGTTCTCTGAAACTGATGGACTTAATCATATCCAATGAAAGTCAAGCATTGGTGGAATTTAGGGAAAATATAAAAAAAACAAATAAAGAAACCTTGTGTGTACACATAAATAATCCTGAATTCACCAACCTGGATAACAAATTGAAGGATGATCTTCAAAAGATGGAGGATGACCTCATAAAGATTAAGCAAAGGAAATACAATCGTGATCTGCTTGACTATGAGTCTAATCAGGTGTATACATGGACAGATTCTAAACAGAATACACCTCGTTCCATCTTAAAAAAGCTGCGCAACAAAAAGAAAAGAAGATACCCTCAAAGGGTCTCTTTTAGCTCAACGGACTTGGATTCCGTCAATTTTGAACAGGATCTTACCTCCTCGTTGACGCATACCTCACAAGTCCAAGAGACTGGTTCACACAAAGCGGCTTCAAAAAACGGAGGGCGGGTCGAAAACACAGAAAACCGCCGATATCCAGTGAGATACAAAAAGGACAGGATGAACTCCAAGTGATTAACTTGTCCGCCTCTATATTATCAGCTGATGACATTAATGTACTTAAAAGAGGCTTAACTTTTTCTCCCACCTGCCAATTTGATTTATACAGGACGCTCCTGGACGTCAACAGGCTGCCCCGCGCCCTCACTCTCCGACTGCATTTTCAGGTGGGAGGTGATGATGCCTGTGCTGCGGAGACTAGGGTCGCGGATCACCCTGTGACGTCCACGAGTGATCCTTCTATTTATGATGATGTAAGTTCCCATAGCATAAGAAACATGAGTTTCTATGAAATGATGCATGCATGCGAACTTCACGAATCGAACACAGTCCTGGGTGATCTGGAATTAAATAATAGGTCATTGTACTTTTATACAAAAAATCGGGATTTTTATCCGATCCAATCCAGATTCCCAGCACTGGATCGATACCAAGAATTGGTGGAACGAGATTTAGTCCTGTTGCATGATCAAATTAATTTGAATCCTGCTAGCTGCAACAATGCAACTAAAAATGAAATGAAGGCATTACAGGAAATGAAATCGAGGGGGGACATCGTGATAAAACAATCTGATAAAGGGGGTGGGGTGGTCGTATTGGATAGTGGTCTTTACAGGACCCAAATTGAGTCTATGCTCAGTGACACCACAGTGTATGTCACTCTCAGCGACAACCCCCTCTCCTCTTTCCAGAGGGAATTGAAAGATATTCTGGATTTAGGAATTAAATCAGGGTTCCTGACTAATAAGGAATCTGAATATATTTATATTATGTCCCCCGTCATTCCGGTGTTTCATGCACTTCCTAAGACACATAAAAATATTTTTCCACCTCCCCTTAGGCCAATTGTAGCGGGCATTGGATCATTCTCCGAAAGAATTTCACAATGGGTTGATTCTATACTTCAACCTCTTATACCACTCATACCTGGTTTCCTTAAAGACACAGCGTCCGTTTTACAAACAGTTGAGAAAATTTAATGGTCCTCAAATTACATATGGATTGCAGCGGACGTTGTGTCTTTATACACTAATATCCCACATGAATTGGCCATACGATCCCTAGCCTGGTTCCTAAAAACATATGGGAACATTACTGCAGGCTTGCAGGAATATGTTCTTTTGGTGGTGGACTTCCTCCTCAGGCGCAATTTCTTTATGTTCAACAACAAGTTTTATCTCCAGATATCGGGGGTGTCGATGGGGGCCAAATTCTCTCCCTCCATAGCCAATATTTTTATGGCATGGTGGGAGAGGAGTTTTCTCCTCATCGACACCCACCCATTCTGGCACTGCATCAGGTGGTATGGCCATTACATCGATGACCTGATCCTAATTTGGACGGGCGATGTGGCGGCCATACCACCTTTTTGCAGCTACATCAACACCTGTGTGGACGCTATTTCCTTTAGCGTCCATTATGACACACGGGAGGTTTCATTCTTGGATTTGCGCCTGGGGGGGGATCCCTCCACCAACCAAGTTTCCACATGCACTTACAGAAAACCTATGGCAGGGAACACCACACTGCATGCTACATCTTGCCATCGCAAACATGTAATAGCCAATATACCTAGGGGTGAGATAACACGTGCAAGAAGAAATTGCATGGATGAAAAAAGCTTCATGAATGAGGCTGTAAATATTTCTCACAGATTACATAAAAGAGCTTATGGCATAAAGCAGGCTGAGGATGCTATACGACAGGTCTCAACCATTGAAAGAGGATCCCTATTTCATCCTAACCAGGAAAATGTATCAAAGGGGGGTGAATCCTGCAATGCAGTTACCAACAGGAATAAAAATGACAATACAAACTCCAACAACATTAGTAGTAGGAGGAATAACCTTTTTGTCACTCAATATAGTACAGAGTTTAAACAAATATGTTGTATTATAAAAAAAACATTTTCCTGTCCTGGCATATTGTCACGGAACCATGAACCAGACGTACAACAAGAGATAAGTGAAAATAAGAAGGCTTTATTGAAAATAAAGCTGTAAAGCAAAAGTCCAAACGGATGGTGAAACCGAGCAGAGTCTTTGCGAAGCCAGAGGTCAGGAACCAGAAGGGTAGTCAGACGAAGCCAGGATCAGGAACCAGCAGGGTAGTCAGACGAAGCCAGGATCAGGAACCAGCAGGGTAGTCAGACGAAGCCAGGATCAGGAACCAGAAGCAGCAGCAGTCTTAGAAGCATGTGAACACAAGAGGACCAAGCAAGGAACTGAAGCCACAGACCTCCTATATATATGAGCTAGGCATCCAGCTCCTCCCAGTGGGAAGGAGGAGCCGCAGGGTGGAAGGCTACAAGAAACCCAGAAACCAAGATGGCCGCCAGCACATGTCAAACGAAGGAGAACAGCAAGAAGGTAAGACCATGACAGTACCTCCCCCTCAAGGGCCCCTCCTCCGCGGAGCACAAAACGGTTTCTGAGGGAAGCGTGCGTAGAAGGCTCGGAGCAAGGCAGGAGCATGGACATCTGCGGAGGGAACCTAGGAACGCTCCTCTGGACCATAACCACGCCAATGGACCAAAAACTGCAACCGACCGCGGACCAGGCGTGAGTCCAGGATATTGCTCACCTCATATTCCTCACGATTGCCCACTTGGACCGGACGAGGCCGAGGAACCGAGGAAGTGAAACGATTACACACCAGTGGCTTCAACAGGGAGACATGAAACACGTTGGAGATCCGCATGCCAGGAGGAAGCACAAGGGCATAGGCTACCGGGTTTACCCTGCGAAGCACTCGGAAGGGACCAACAAAGCGAGGCGCCAGCTTGGGAGTGGGCACTCGAAGGTTGAGGTTGCGGGTGGACAACCATACACGGTCTCCGACCTGGTAGGAAGGAGCAGGCGCTCGTCTGCGATCAGCCTGGAGTCTCTGGCGCTGCGCAGAGACCTCAAGGGACTTCTGGATCTGTACCCAAGAAGCACGTAGGACGGAAAGGTGATCCTCCACAGCCGGAATATCCTGGGGAGAGAATACCTCCGGTAACACGGCAGGTTGGAACCCATAATTGGCCATGAAGGGAGACGTCCCAGAGGAAGAGTTCACCGCCGTGTTCCTGGCAAACTCAGCCCAAGGCAGGAGGTCAACCCAATTGTCTTGGTGATCGGAGACATAGCAACGAAGGAATTGCTCCAAGGCCTGATTGGATCGTTCTGCGGCCCCATTGGACTGCGGGTGGTAGGCCGAGGAGAAGGAGAGATGAATCCCCAACTGGGAGCAAAAGGCGCGCCAGAACCTGGACACAAACTGACTCCCCCGATCCGACACAATCTCCTTGGGCAAACCGTGCAACCGGAAGACCTCCCTGGCAAAAATCGTGGCCAACTCTTGTGCAGAGGGTAACTTCTTGAGAGGAACACAGTGGCACATTTTGGAAAACCGATCCACAATCATGAGAATGACCGTATGGCCTCGGGATGCAGGGAGGTCCACAATGAAATCCATCCCCAGGTGTGACCATGGGCGCTCCCCGGTGGCTATGGGTTGCAGAAGGCCCAACGGAAGGTGCCGAGGGGACTTACTCTGGGCACAAACGGAGCATGCCGCTACATATGCGGCGATGTCGGAACGTAGGGAAGGCCACCAGAACAGACGTGAAACAGCCCAGGACAGCTGATTCTTTCCAGGATGCCCCGCGGTCTTGGAGTTATGGTAGGTTCGCAACAACCGAGTGCGCAACTCCTCAGGCACAAAACATCTGCCGTTGGGTCTCCCAGAGGGAGCACCAGATTGAGCCGCCAAAATCTGCTCACCCAGGGGAGAGGTCAGGCTGGTGCGAATGGCGGCCAGGATCTGATTCGGAGGTATGACCGAAGTCGGAATCGACTCCTCCCTGGACAGCTCGGAGTACTGCCGTGATAAGGCATCCGCCCTGATGTTCTTGGAACCGGGTAGGTAGGAGACCACGTAATTAAAACGTGACAAGAACAGAGCCCATCTGGCCTGACGTGGTGTCAATCTCTTGGCCTCAGAAAGGTAGGTCAGATTCTTGTAATCCGTCAGGATGAGAACCGGAACCACCGAACCCTCGAGCAAGTGCCTCCATTCTTTAAGGGCCTGCACGATGGCCAATAACTCCCTGTCACCAATCTGATAGTTGCACTCCGCGGAAGACAGTTTCCGGGAGTAAAACCCACAAGGAAGCAGAGGACCCTCTGGTGTTCTACGCTGAGACAGAAGGGCGCCTACTCCCGTCTCAGACGCGTCCACCTCGAGGACAAAGGGCAACCCAGGGTTGGGATGCGACAGAATCGGAGCCGACACAAAGGCGGACTTTAGGGCCTCAAAAGCTCGGATGGCCTCGAGCGGCCAGACCTGGGAATTACTGCCCTTCCTGGTCAGATCCGTGAGAGGCTTGGCCAGCATGGAAAAGTCCCTGATGAACTTCCGATAATAATTGGCGAAGCCCAAAAAGCGCTGCAGGGAACGAAGACCACTGGGCTGGGGCCACTGTAAGACAGCCGAAACCTTCTCAGGATCCATGGAGAACCCCTCAGCGGAAATGATGTAACCTAAGAAGGTTACCTGGGATCGGTGAAATTCGCATTTCTCAAGCTTACCGAACAGCTTGTTCTCTCGTAACCGTTGCAACACTCGTCTGACATCCAGAATGTGGGCCTCCATGGATTCAGAATATACCAAGATGTCATCCAAATAGACCACCACACACTGCTGCAACAGGTCACGGAAAACATCGTTGATGAATTCCTGAAAGACTGCGGGCGCATTGCACAACCCAAAGGGCATAACCAAGGATTCGTAATGACCGGTCCTGGTGTTAAACGCGGTCTTCCACTCATCGCCCGCCTTGATCCTTACCAGGTTATATGCCGCCCTCAGGTCGAGTTTGGTAAAGACCGTGGCCCCTTTAAGGCGATCGAACAGCTCGGAAATCAAGGGTATCGGGTAAGCGTTCTTGATCGTGATGCGATTGAGACCCCTGTAATCGATGCAAGGCCTCAACTCACCGCCCTTCTTTTTCACAAAGAAAAATCCAGCCCCTGCCGGGGACGAAGATTTGCGAATGTGTCCGCGTGAAAGCGCCTCCCTCACGTACTCCTCCATGGCCTCATTCTCCGCTACCGACAGTGGATAGACTTTGCCACGAGGAGGAACGGCACCAGATTGTAACTCTATGGCACAATCGTATGGGCGGTGCGGAGGTAGGGCAACCGCGCGCACCTTATCGAATACATCCCGGTACTCCTCGTATTCAGGAGGCAACAGAGAGTCTGAGGAAGTACACAGCAACTTGACAGACCCATGGATGCAACTAGCCCCACACTGCGGTGACCACGAGAGGATCTCGACCGATCTCCAATCGAAAGTCGGATTATGCTTCTGGAGCCAGGGGTACCCCAAGACCACCGAGTAGTGTGGAGACGAAATAACCTGGAGGCAGACCGACTCTCTGTGAACGGCACCAATGGCTATCCCCACTGGAAGGGTCTCATGAGTCACGTGTGGCGGCAGAAGGGGTCTGCCGTCTATCGCCTCAAGAGCCAGTGGGGAACCTCGAGCCTGCAGAGGAATGGAATTGGCGGCAGCGAACACACTATCAATGAACAAACCACCAGCACCAGAGTCCACCAACGCCTGGGTCGTCACCGAGCCCCCGACCCAGGAGAGGACAACAGTGATCAGTGGTTTGTCAACACGGAAAACCGGGGACGAGGAGACTCCACCCAAGATCTGCCCCCGACAGGATCTCAGGTACGAGCGTTTTCCCGGACGGTTCGGACATGCCAACCGAAAATGCCCACCGAGACCACAGTACATGCATCGGCCCTCGCGTCTCTGGAGTGCCCTCTCCCCCTCGGACAGGCGAGCAAACCCCAGCTGCATGGGTTCACCCCCAGACAAGTCATCCCCAGGAGGCGTGGGAGGAGAGGGAGGCACGGGTGGGACAGCAAACGTAGGCACCAATCTGTTAGAAGACCTCCGCAGGTTCTCCTTAAAGGAAGGTCTCTCCCTGAGTCTGGTGTCAATCAAAATCAGGAAAGAAATAAGAGACTCGAGCTCAACTGGTAGGTCCTTAGCTGCAACCTCATCCTTCAAGGCATCCGAGAGACCATGAGAGAAAGCAGCGACCAGAGCCTCATTATTCCAGCCCACCTCTGCTGCCAGGGTACGAAACTCAATGGCGTATTCAGCTACGGATCGTGAACCCTGTCTGATGGACATAAGGAGCCTCGCAGCAGAGGCGGCACGAGCCGGCACATCGAATACCTTCCGAAGAGAAGCAACAAAACCGGAAAACTCTGCAACCACCGGATTGTTGTTCTCCCATAAAGGGCTGGCCCAGGCCAAGGCCTTGTCCGAGAGCAGCGAGATCAAGAAGCCCACCTTTGATCTCTCAGTGGGAAAGGCATGTGGCAGCAACTCAAAATAAATGCCCACCTGGTTAAGGAAACCTCGGCACTGAGTTGGCTCTCCCCCAAAGCGCTGTGGAAGAGGGGCAGAACCGGTCATACCCCGAAACACCGCAGGCGCAACAACAGGTGTCGGGGTAGACTCTGGCGCAACAACCGGAGCGGCAGTAGGAGCGAGCCCAGGAGCGACAACCGACCCATCGGCAACGGGAGCGAAATGAGCCGTGCGTTCAAGCAGGGTTTGCAACGCCACAGCGAACCGACCCAACAGGTGATCCTGCTGATCAAGTCTGGCAACCAGCGTGGGTAGCGAGGATGCCCCTGTACCGTCAGAATTCATGGCTTGGTCCTAATGTCACGGAACCATGAACCAGACGTACAACAAGAGATAAGTGAAAATAAGAAGGCTTTATTGAAAATAAAGCTGTAAAGCAAAAGTCCAAACGGATGGTGAAACCGAGCAGAGTCTTTGCGAAGCCAGAGGTCAGGAACCAGAAGGGTAGTCAGACGAAGCCAGGATCAGGAACCAGCAGGGTAGTCAGACGAAGCCAGGATCAGGAACCAGCAGGGTAGTCAGACGAAGCCAGGATCAGGAACCAGAAGCAGCAGCAGTCTTAGAAGCATGTGAACACAAGAGGACCAAGCAAGGAACTGAAGCCACAGACCTCCTATATATATGAGCTAGGCATCCAGCTCCTCCCAGTGGGAAGGAGGAGCCGCAGGGTGGAAGGCTACAAGAAACCCAGAAACCAAGATGGCCGCCAGCACATGTCAAACGAAGGAGAACAGCAAGAAGGTAAGACCATGACACATATGACAAGGAATGGACTGATATAGTTGCGGATGGGGTTCAATGTGCAGCTAGAAGAGCGCCCACAATCGCAAACTATGTCAGCCCTAGCCTGTACCAAGAAGAGAAAAAAAATCGCAACCAGTCTGGTTTAAGACCAAAGGGAGCTACAGGTGTGGACACCATAGGTGTATTTGTTGCACACATATGTTGATCTCCAAGACTTTTGTTTCAGCATCAAATGACAGAGTATTTCAAGTGAAATCGTACCTCAACTGTAACACAACCCATGCAGTTTAATTACATGTAAAAAGTGTAATCTGCAATATGTGGGGTGCGCCATCAATGCCATCAAAGCTAGAATACGTAAACACATTTCTGATGTGCCCCACCATGGCAATCGCAATGTATCTGCAGCTAGTCTGCATTTTGCTGTTTGCCATGGTGGGGACACATCAGATATGGTGGTACAAGGCATAGAAAGAGTTTTTCTGCCTAAACGTGGAGGAGACCACAGAAGAAAACTATTAAATAGAGAGTCCTTCTGGATCTTTGCACTGAATACGCGCCATCCAGATGGTTTAAATAAACGTCTAGATTTAATTTTGCAGCAATAATCCACACTTTTATAATCCATGCAGTTTTCATTTTTAGGAACACATGTGGGATATCCTCGCTTCCCCTCTAATTTTATTATATCTTATTATATCTTAGTATCTTTCTATCCAGCATATACCTTATGTGTGTTTTCTGCATAGTTTTGTCACTATGTTATATATGGTTTTTCTTTTTTTATTCCTATTTTCATGAGAAGAGTTGTTTAAAGGTGTGGTACCTTTTTAGGGGCGGTTGCAGTCATGTGAACACAATCAGTGAAAACAGGTGCATTATCCCCTTTAAAAGGTCTTACTGTATCATGAGGAAGGGCTGGAATTGTCTCTGGTAGCCCGAAACGCGTAGACAAGATGAATACTATTTTTTGTAACTAATGGATGAGATTTTACCGCAAGCAAAATAAAAGATTCCTTTATCAAAGTGAAGCTGGATTCCTTCAACCCTTTTTTCTGCATAGATTTACCTATATAATATTATGCTGTCAATGTCCACCACTCAGTCACAGGCAGCTTCTGTTTCATTGGGGACACAGCAGCACCACCATCACGTCTGCACACTCAAGAGCACAGTAAAAGCCTGCCGCCGCGCTTTGCAGACTCTGGCGGGTGGCAGGGCTCTATGAGGACGCAGCGTGTGTGAAGGAAGCGCCACATGCATCAAGAGGCGGGTCCTGCCGCCCACTGAAAGATGCCAGCCGCCAGCATCACTGCTGGGCAAGTTAAGTGGCGAGATGATCAAGATCATCTCGCCACCTTCCGTATGTCTGTGCAGCTCTGCTCTTCCTATTGAAGCAGCAGGCATCGGCGCTTGCCAGCAGAAAGCTGGGGCTGCCTGCCACTGCTGATTAATATGTAGACCAGAGGTCACACTACATTTTTTCCAGAAGAGTAAAAATACTCCTCTTAACAATTTTGTGGAGTATTTTTAGCCGAGGAGGAGTACAAATTTTGCGGTAATTCACATATATAATGCATATGCTCACATAGCATTATGAGGCTGATATTTCTGCAGGGAAACCATTGATAGTCTCCCATGCAGAAATAAATGTAGACAGTTTTACATTTATCCAACATCATACACTAAACATAAGACCTCTGCTGCCATACACAGCACCCACCTGACACTCCCATACACAGCGCCCACCTGACGCTGCCACATATTGCACCCACATGACGCTGCCACACACTTCGCCCACCTGACGCTGCCATACACTGCGCCTACCTGACGCTGCCATACACAGGGCCCACCTGACACTGCCATACACAGGGCCCGTCTGATGCTGCCATACACAGGGCCCGTCTGACGCTGCCATACACAGAGCCCGTCTGACGCTGCCATACACAGGGCCCGTCTGACGCTGCCATACACAGGGCCCGTCTGACGCTGCCATACACAGGGCCCGTCTGATGCTGCCATACACAGGGGCCGTCTGACGCTGCCATACACAGGGCCCGCCTGACGCTGCCATACACAGGGCCCACCTAACGCTACTATATACAGTACAGACCAAAAGTTTGGACACACCTTCTCATTCAAAGAGTTTTCTTTATTTTCATGACTATGAAAATTGTAGATTCACACTGAAGGCATCAAAACTATGAATTAACACATGTGGAATTATATACATAACAAACAAGTGTGAAACAACTAAAAATATGTCATATTCTAGGTTCTTCAAAGTAGCCACCTTTTGCTTTGATTACTGCTTTGCACACTCTTGCCATTCTCTTGATGAGCTTCAAGAGGTAGTCCCCTGAAATGGTTTTCACTTCACAGGTGTGCCCTGTCAGGTTTAATAAGTGGGATTTCTTGCCTTATAAATGGGGTTGGAACCATCAGTTGCGTTGAGGAGAAGTCAGGTGGATACACAGCTGATAGTCCTACTGAATAGACTGTTAGAATTTGTGTTATGGCAAGGAAAAAGCAGCTAAGTAGAGAAACGAGTGGCCATCATTACTTTAAATGCTTTCTGCATGCATTTCATGTCCATTAACCACCTCAGCCCCCAGTGCTTAAACACCCTGAAAGACCAGGCCACTTTTTACACTTCTGACCTACACTACTTTCACCGTTTATTGCTCGGTCATGCAACTTACCACCCAAATGAATTTTACCTCCTTTTCTTCTCACTAATAGAGCTTTCATTTGGTGGTATTTCATTGCTGCTGACATTTTTACTTTTTTTGTTATTAATCAAAATTTAACGATTTTTTTGCAAAAAAATGAAATTTTTCACTTTCAGTTGTAAAATTTTGCAAAAAAAACGAGATCCATATAGAAATTTTGCTCTAAATTTATAGTTCTACATGTCTTTGATAAAAAAAAAATGTTTGGGTAAAAAAAAAATGGTTTGGGTAAAAGTTATAGCGTTTACAAACTATGGTACAAAAATGTGAATTTCCGCTTTTTGAAGCAGCTCTGACTTTCTGAGCACCTGTCATGTTTCCTGAGGTTCTACAATGGCCAGACAGTACAAACACCCCACAAATGACCCCATTTCGGAAAGTAGACACCCTAAGGTATTCGCTGATGGGCATAGTGAGTTCATAGAACTTTTTATTTTTTGTCACAAGTTAGCGGAAAATGATGATTTTTTTTTTTTTTTTCTTACAAAGTCTCATATTCCACTAACTTGTGACAAAAAATAAAAAGTTCTATGAACTCACTATGCCCATCAGCGAATACCTTGGGGTCTCTTCTTTCCAAAATGGGGTCACTTGTGGGGTAGTTATACTGCCCTGGCATTCTAGGGGCCCAAATGTGTGGTAAGGAGTTTGAAATCAAATTCTGTAAAAAATGACCTGTGAAATCCGAAAGGTGCTCTTTGGAATATGGGCCCCTTTGCCCACCTAGGCTGCAAAAAAGTGTCACACATCTGGTATCTCCGTACTCAGGAGAAGGTGGGGAATGTGTTTTTGGGTGTCATTTTATATATACCCATGCTGGGTGAGAGAAATATCTTGGCAAAAGACAACTTTTCCCATTTTTTTATACAAAGTTGTCATTTGACCAATATATTTATCTCACCCAGCATGGGTATATGTAAAAAGACACCCCAAAACACATTCCTCAACTTCTCCTGAGTACGGGGATACCAGATGTGTGACACTTTTTTGCAGCCTAGGTGGGCAAAGGGGCCCATATTCCAAAGAGCACCTTTCGGATTTCACAGGTCATTTTTTACAGAATTTGATTTCAAACTCCTTACCACACATTTGGGCCCCTAGAATGCCAGGGCAGTATAACTACCCCACAAGTGGCCCCTATTTTGGAAAGAAGAGACCCCAAGGTATTCGCTGATGGGCATAGTGAGTTCATGGAAGTTTTTATTTTTTGTCACAAGTTTGTGGAATATGAGACTTTGTATGAAAAAAAAAAAAAAAAATCATCATTTTCCACTAACTTGTGACAAAAAATAAAAAATTCTAGGAACTCGCCATGCCCCTCACGGAATACCTTGGGGTGTCTTCTTTCCACACATTTGGGCCCCTAGAATGCCAGGGCAGTATAACCACCCCACAAGTGACCCCATTTTGGAAAGAAGACACCCCAAGGTATTCCGTGAGGGGCATGGCGAGTTCCTAGAATTTTTTATTTTTTGTCACAAGTTAGTGGAAAATGATGATTTTTTTTTTTTTTTTTTTCATACAAAGTCTCATATTCCACAAACTTGTGACAAAAAATAAAAACTTCCATGAACTCACTATGCCCATCAGCGAATACCTTGGGGTCTCTTCTTTCCAAAATGGGGTCACTTGTGGGGTAGTTATACTGCCCTGGCATTCTAGGGGCCCAAATGTGTGGTAAGGAGTTTGAAATCAAATTCTGTAAAAAATGACCTGTGAAATCCGAAAGGTGCTCTTTGGAATATGGGCCCCTTTGCCCACCTAGGCTGCAAAAAAGTGTCACACATCTGGTATCCCCGTACTCAGGAGAAGTTGAGGAATGTGTTTTGGGGTGTCTTTTTACATATACCCATGCTGGGTGAGATAAATATATTGGTCAAATGACAACTTTGTATAAAAAAATGGGAAAAGTTGTCTTTTGCCAAGATATTTCTCTCACCCAGCATGGGTATATATAAAATGACACCCCAAAACACATTCCCCACCTTCTCCTGAGTACGGAGATACCAGATGTGTGACACTTTTTTGCAGCCTAGGTGGGCAAAGGGGCCCATATTCCAAAGAGCACCTTTCGGATTTCACAGGTCATTTTTTACAGAATTTGATTTCAAACTCCTTACCACACATTTGGGCCCCTAGAATGCCAGGGCAGTATAACTACCCCACAAGTGACCCCATTTTGGAAAGAAGAGACCCCAAGGTATTCGCTGATGGGCATAGTGAGTTCATAGAACTTTTTATTTTTTGTCACAAGTTAGTGGAATATGAGACTTTGTAAGAAAAAAAAAAAAAAAAAAAAAAAAAACATCATTTTCCACTAACTTGTGACAAAAAATAAAAAATTCTAGGAACTTGCCATGCCCCTCACGGAATACCTTGGGGTGTCTTCTTTCCAAAATGGGGTCACTTGTGGGGTAGTTATACTGCCCTGGCATTTTCCAGGGGCCCTAATGTGTGGTAAGTAGGTAAATGACCTGTGAAATCCGAAAGGTGCTCTTTGGAATGTGGGCCCCTTTGCCCACCTAGGCTGCAAAAAAGTGTCACACATCTGGTATCTCCGTACTCAGGAGAAGGTGGGGAATGTGTTTTGGGGTGTTATTTTACATATACCCATGCTGGGTGAGAGAAATATCTTGGCAAAAGACAACTTTTCCCATTTTTTTTATACAAAGTTGGCATTTGACCAAGATATTTATCTCACCCAGCATGGGTATATGTAAAATGACACCCCAAAACATATTCCCCAACTTCTGCTGAATACGGAGATACCACATGTGTGACACTTTTTTGCAGCCTAGGTGGGCAAAGGTGCCCAAATTCCTTTTAGGAGGGCATTTTTAGACATTTGGATACCAGACTTCTTCTCACGCTTTGGGGCCCCTAGAATGCCAGGGCAGTATAAATACCCCACATGTGACCCCATTTTGGAAAGAAGACACCCCAAGGTATTCAATGAGGGGCATGGCGAGTTCATTGAAAAAAAAAAATTTTGGCACAAGTTAGCGGAAATTGATTTTTTTGATTTTGTTCTCACAAAGTCTCCCTTTCCGCTAACTTGGGACAAAAATTTCAATCTTTCATGGACTCAATATGCCCCTCAGCGAATACCTTGGGGTGTCTTCTTTCCAAAATGGTGTTATTTGTGGGGTGTTTGTACTGCCCTGGCATTTGAGGGTCTCCGCAATCATTACATGTATGCCCAGCATTAGGAGTTTCTGCTATTCTCCTTATATTGAGCATACGGGTAATGAGATTTTTTTTTTCCGTTCAGCCTCTGGGCTGAAAGAAAAAAATGAACGGCACAGATTTCTTCATTCGCATCGATCAATGTGGATGAAAAAGTCTCTGCCAAAAAAAGAAAAAGGAGGGGAAAGGCGTCTGCCAGGACATAGGAGCTCCGCCCAACATCCATACCCACTTCAGCTCGTATGCCCTGGCAAACCCGATTTCTCCATTCACATCAATCGATGTGGATGAATAAATCATTGCCGGGATTTTTTTTTTTTTATATATACAAAGTGTTTGCCAAAGTATATGAACACCGCCACCTCCTCAGCTCATATGCCTCGGCAAACATATCTTTTACTGCAGAGGAGAAATCTCGTCTTGCAGCGCCGCATACACCGACTTGCGTGTAATCTGACAGCAGCGCAATGCTTCTGTCCGAATGCACATCAGTGCTGCAGCTGGTCGATCGGTTGGTCCACCTGGAAGGTAAAAAAAACAAAACAAAAAAGAAAAAACCAGGCCGCAAAGCAATAACTTTATTAACTTTAGAACAGAACATATTAACTTTTTTAAACTTTTTTAACTTTTTTACTTACCGGTAATTTTTTTTTTGTTTAGTTTTTTTTACCTTTATAGAACAAACCTCTCCTTCCCCATGGGACAATGTGCAAAGCGCAAATCGCCCAAAGATGTGGCGAAGTACGTTATGCACTTTATCCCAGGTGAAAGGAGAGGTTTGCAGCAGCTGAGAGTAAAAGGGCCCTAATAGCCCTGTGTGCCTGTCCTGTGAGATGCAATCCCTATGCTAAGTGTACCTGTGTGTGGTACTTCCGGAAACACTCTCCATAGCATAGGGCAGGGTGGTCCGGACAGTCAGGACAGAAATAGCGGGTGTCACGCCTTATTCCACTCCTGCTACAGACACGACATCTTTTTCGGGGTGACGGTTGGGTTGAGGTACCAGGAACGACACTGGGGAAATGTCGCTCGTGTAGACGGCTAACTACACTGGGGGATGGGGCCACGGAACCTCCTGGGTAAAGGAGGTTCTCGATGATCTCTTCCTGGAATTTGAGGAAAGATCGTGTTCTCCCAGCCTTACTGTAGAGAACAAAACTATTGTAGAGCGCCAATTGAATTAAATATACAGACACCTTCTTATACCAGCGTCTGGTTCTGCGGGAAACTAAATACGGAGACAACATCTGGTCATTGAAGTCCACCCCTCCCATGAGCGCATTATAGTCGTGAACACAGAGGGGCTTTTCAATGACACGGGTTGCTCGCTCAATTTGGATTGTCGTGTCTGCGTGAATGGAGGAGAGCATGTAAACGTCACGCTTGTCTCTCCATTTCACCGCGAGCAGTTCTTCATTACACAAGGCAGCCCTCTCCCCCCTTGCAAGACGGGTGGTTACAAGCCGTTGGGGGAAGCCCACGCGACTAGTTCGCGCGGTGCCACAGGCGCAAATCCGTTCTAGAAACAAATGCCTAAAGAGGGCCACACTTGTGTAAAAATTGTCCACATAAAGATGGTACCCCTTGCCGAATAAGGGTGACACCAAGTCCCAGACTGTCTTCCCACTGCTCCCCAGGTAGTCAGGGCAACCGACCGGCTCCAGGGTCTGATCTTTTCCCTCATAGATCCGAAATTTGTGGGTATAGCCTGTGGCCCTTTCACAGAGCTTATACAATTTGACCCCATACCGGGCACGCTTGCTTGGGATGTACTGTTTGAAGCCAAGGCGCCCGGTAAAATGTATTAGGGACTCGTCTACGCAGATGTTTTGCTCGGGGGTATACAAATCTGCAAATTTCTGGTTGAAATGGTCTATGAGGGGCCGAATTTTGTGGAGCCGGTCAAAAGCTGGGTGGCATCTGGGACGGGAGGTGGTGTTGTCGCTAAAATGCAGGAAACGGAGGATGGCCTCAAATCGTGCCCTGGACATAGCAGCAGAGAACATGGGCATGTGATGAATCGGGTGCGTTGACCAATATGACCGCAATTCATGCTTTTTTGTCAGGCCCATGTTGAGGAGAAGGCCCAAAAAAATTTTAATTTCGGAAACTTGGACTGGTTTCCACCGGAAAGGCTGGGCATAAAAGCTTCCCGAGTTGGCGGATATAAATTGTGTGGCATACTGGTTGGTCTCTGCCACGACTAAGTCCAAGAGCTCCGCAGTCAAGAACAGCTCAAAAAATCCCAGGGCCGAACCGATTTGAGCCGTCTCAACCCGAACTCCAGACTGGGCGGTGAAAGGGGGAACTACAGGTGCGGCTGAAGTTGGTGACTGGTTTGGGGTTTGCCAGCACCTCAGGGATTCTAGGGGCTCTACGGGCCTGTCTGTGCGGTGGCTGCGACGGGGTAACTACTGCACGTGCCACCGTACCAGCTTCAACTGCCCTTCTGGTGCTCGCCACGTCACCATGTTGTACGGCATTGCTGGTACTAGGTCCAGGGAGGGCTGCGCTGCTGGTCTATGCCTCACCACGTGATCCGGCAGCGACAGCCCCACTCTGCTGCTCTTGAAGCGGATCCTGCATAACCTGTGGTCTAGCGACACGGGGCCGGGTACGCCTGGTGCTGCCAGGGACCTCCACCTCCTCGTCCGAACTTTGGGTCAGAGAGCCACTGCTTTCCACAGGTTCATATTCTGACCCGCTAGATTCGTCAGATGAGGGTTCCCACTCCTCATCCGACTGGGTCAGAATCCTGTAGGCCTCTTCAGAAGAATACCCCCTGTTTGACATTTTGGACTACTAAATTTAGGGGTATTCCCTGAGACTACCCAAGAAAAAAAGCAAACCTGTCTTACAAAGGGGAGGCTAGCGAAGTACCAGAGGCCGCTGCGGTTGATAAAAAATATCAAAACTGATTTTTTTATCGCCGCAGTGCGTGTAAAATGAATGTGCAGTGATCAAAAAATATATATTTTTTGTCACTGCGGTGGGGCGGGCGTGGGTGAACGCACGTGTGGGCGACCAATCAGGCCTGATCGGGCAAACACTGCGTTTTGGGTGGAGGGCGAACTAAAGTGACACTAATACTATTATAGATCTGACCGTGATCAGTTTTGATCACTTACAGATACTATAAAAGTACAAATGCTGATTAGCGATACGCTATTCAGCGGATAAAAGTGACTGCGGTGCGGTGGGGTGGGCGCTAACTGACGCTAACTACCTAACCAAGGGGCCTAAACTATCCCTAAAACCTAACAGCCAATACTAGTGAAAAAAAAAAAGTGACAGTTTACACTGATCACTTTTTTTCCTTTCACTGGTGATTGACAGGGGCGATCAAAGGGGTGATCAAAGGGTTAATTGGGGTGCAGGGGGGTGATCAGGGGCTACAGTGAAGTGTTTGGTGTACTCACAGTGATGTCTGCTTCTCTGCTGGATCCAACCGACGAAAAGGACCAGCAGAGGAGCAGAGAAGCCATATAACAGATCATATTTACTAATATGATCTGTTATATGGCTTGTGATTGGATTTTTAAAAAATCGCCAGCCTGCCAGCCAATGATCATTGCTGGCAGGCTGGTGACGAACTTGTTCTTTAACTTTTGCCGGCCCGCGATGCGCATGCGCGGGCCGGCTTGGAGCGAAATCTCGCGTCTCGCGAGATGACGCGTATATGCGTGACTGTGCGCAGCGCTGCCACCTCCGGAACGCAAATCTGCGTACAGCGGTCCGGAGGTGGTTAATATAATTGTGGCACTTTCTAACTCCTTTCTACCATGTTTAAATCATGTAATTATGGCGGCCCTATTATTCTGCCTGGGTTAGAATAAATGGAATTATGTGCAGGGCTGGGGATGAGTTAGTTTGCCCTGTTCTTACTTTTAAATCTTGTCAAGTTTAAGAGGTTCTTTTTGGAGGTTTACTGCTCAGAGTCCACTCTGTGAGCCAGTACATAAAGCTTCTGTGGTGGACATAAGCCGTTCATGTATTACATAGATAGCTGTTCTTCTGAATGGAAAGGTTACCATGTAGCATCTGCTGGATGTGCCCCGTGGTGGTTGAAATTTGAAAGGAGTCCTTGATGATGATTATGATGGTCGCCCTTTTGTCTGCTAAACAAATCATCTTCTTGTAAGCGTTAGACATCTGAAACCAGAGCTTGATTGAGAGCAGCATAGTGCTGCCATTTCAGTGTAAAATCTTAGCTATTCTGCTTTGAAAGCAGCTGTCCGTGTGGCACAGAGGGGAAGGGTCTACAGAAATGAAAGGAAGGGTTACTGGCATGCTCCCCTCTTATAGGGGTTATCCAGTAATATATAATGATGACTTATCCTCAGGATAGGTCATCAATATGACATCAGCGGGGGTCCAAGTCTCGGCACCCCCGCTGATCAGCTGTTTCAGGGAGCCGCTGCGGTTACCAAAGCTCCCAGCAGCTTTCCAAGGACAGCGCCTTACATCATATAGTGGCAATGCTTGGTATTGCAGCTCAGCCCCATTGACTTGAATAGGGCTGAGCTGCAACTTGGCCATATGACTGATTTAGGTCTCTTGCACACAAACTTTTTTTTTTCCATTTCCGTTCCATTTTTTTGTGTTCTGTTTGCGGTCCGTATGCGGAACCATTCACTTGAATGAGTCCACAAAAACAACGGAAGGTACTCCGTATGCATTCCGTTTCTGTATTTCCGTTCCGTTCAAAGATAGAACATGTCCTATTATTGCCCGCAAATCACGTTCCGTGGCTCCATTCAAGTCAATGGTTCCGCAAAAAAACTGAATGCATACGGAATGCATCTGTATGTCTTCTGTTTCCATTCCGTTTTTGCGGAACCATCTATCGAAAATTTTATGCCCAGCCCAATTTTTTTATGTACTTACTGTTTAAACACTACTGTATGCTTCCGTTTCTGTTTGCGATCCGCAAAAAACGGATCACAAACGGAAACCAAACAGAAAAACAGAACGGAAAAACGGAACAGAAGCGGAAACACTACTGAAACAAAAAAAAAGGAAGAACTGATCCGTTTGAAATGGACTACAAAATACTGAAAAAGCCATACGGTCGTGTGCAAGAGGCCTTACAGTGATGTCACTGACCTAGGAAGAGGCCGCAGCTCTCAACACCTCTAACAGCTGATCGGTGGGGATCCTGGGTGTTGCACCCCTGTAGATTTGATACTGATGACTTACCTTGAAGATAAGTCACAAATATCTTTTCCCGGATAAAAAAAAAATTGGAAAAAACCATGGGAGAAGGTATATCAGAAATGGTGTAAAGGAAAACTGGCTTAGTTACCCCTAACAACCAATCAGCCCTGAAAATGAAATGCAATATCTGATTGGTTGGTATAGGCAACTAAACCAGCTTTCCTTACACCATTTGATAGATCTCCCCTTATATGTTTCACTGCTCTTTGCTCGTTTCATTGTTATTGCAGTAACTAAAGTATATGTGTATATGTATGTATGTTCTGTTATACTCATTACCTTGTGTTATGGTGTACCATGCTCTTTGCAATCTTGGGTAGTTTTGTACTTGTGGACTGTGATTCTAACCCCCCTTCCCCCCCTCTCTCCGTTCGCTGAGAAACCCGCATTCTCTCTGCCAGCTACTGTGAATCTTATCCAGGCCATTTAACCCCTTTCCTAAAATGTCTGTTTTAGTAACTACTTGCATTCACCATGTAATAACAATTCTAGAGCGTCAATTTTTATTACTGTATTTTAAACCATTCATTTATTATTCCTTCTGGAAGTTATTAATGAATTACTAGCAATATGCAGTGAAGATCCAGATGGGTGTTGCCAGTTGTGAGTGTGCCATTCACAGTCTGACACTGGCAGCACTGATTGGATTGTGTCAGACTGTGCAAAGACAAAGCCACAACTGGTAACACCCATCTGGACCTTCACAGCAAACTGCTAGTAAATCATTCATAACTACTATAAGGACAAGTGGTACAACATAGAGTCATAAGAATAGATGCTTCAGAATTGTTATACAATGAGGGATGACATTAGACATGTCAGGAGAGGTTACCGATCCTCTTTAAATGACACAGTCAATACTAGGGCCACACTTTGGCACCACGACGGCTCCCTTGTCACCCAATCATGGAGTGCCAATGTGTTGCTATCATAGCCAGGGGTCTAACAATGGCTCCCAGGTCTCCCATCTTAGCACACCTAATAGGATGCCTTTCAGCATTACAAATGTGCGTTTTTCACATAATCCTCACATAGGATGATGTTTTACCATAGAGATCAATTTTCATTATAATCAGAAGAAATCGATTGTCAGAAAATGCCATATTGTTTAAATCCAGTCTTTCATGTTAAACATTTTTAAAATACATTTTGGTGCATTTTTTTAAAAAAATTCTTGTAATAGTGAAATTGTCCTGCTGGCCAGTGAACCCTCATTCTTTAGCCTTTGTACTCGGGCGCTAGTAGTCATCTTATTATGATCACAGATAGGATTACAATGGAAGTGGAAACCTATATTATAAGGGTGTAGACAGATAATACCATAGACAAAATTTGGTGGTCACAGTTCATATCCTCCCCCTCCCTATACATGACCATTGCACAGGTCACAGAACATAACCACAATCATCTCTCATAGAAGTCGATAGGTAATTTTCATTTTTCCGAGTGGCTGCTCAGAGCTTAGAGTGGCAGCTCAGATACGATAGCTGCCCCCAAAATCATTTACTGAAAAAACAGCAAAAAAATAGAAACAGATGAGAAAAATATTTAATTCAATATATAATTTTCATTTGTGAAATAAAATCCAGGTAAGAGATTCCTTTTAAGCATGAAGAAGAGTGAGGGCTGTATGGTATAAGAAGGTAACCATGAAGAAGAGTGAGGGCTGTATGGTATAAGAAGGTAACCATGAAGAAGAGTGAGGGCTGTATGGTATAAGAAGGTAACCATGAAGAAGAGTGAGGGCTGTATGGTATAAGAAGGTAACCATGAAGAAGAGTGAGGGCTGTATGGTATAAGAAGGTAACCATGAAGAAGAGTGAGGGCTGTATGGTATAAGAAGGTAACCATGAAGAAGAGTGAGGGCTGTATGGTATAAGAAGGTAACCATGAAGAAGAGTGAGGGCTGTATGGTATAAGAAGGTAACCATGAAGAAGAGTGAGGGCTGTATGGTATAAGAAGGTAACCATGAAGAAGAGTGAGGGCTGTATGGTATAAGAAGGTAACCATGAAGAAGAGTGAGGGCTGTATGGTATAAGAAGGTAACCATGAAGAAGAGTGAGGGCTGTATGGTATAAGAAGGTAACCATGAAGAAGAGTGAGGGCTGTATGGTATAAGAAGGTAACCATGAAGAAGAGTGAGGGCTGTATGGTATAAGAAGGTAACCATGAAGAAGAGTGAGGGCTGTATGGTATAAGAAGGTAACCATGAAGAAGAGTGAGGGCTGTATGGTATAAGAAGGTAACTATGTTTAGAAGTGTTTTGTCTCTAACCGAGTCTCCAAGGAGAGACTTTGAAAATTAGGCAATGCATACAAGTCCTGCAACTTCTGCTATTACCGTGGTCAGCCTCGGCTGTCTGTCTACTGCCCATGGATTTACGGTCCGGACTGATGAATTGTTTTTTCTTTTCAGTGCGGAAGTCATATTTAATGAAATGAAGACTGTGTTGCTGTATGTTTCTTAAGAAAAATATTACTGCAGCTCCTTCTTCAGCTGTGATGCCGTGTATACAATGAGTGTGCAGGCTTTACAAGAGTGCCACAGTGCTTGTGAAAATACATTTAGTTCAATGCATACATTATAAAATGCTGTAAAGAGGTCTTCTCAGTTGCCACTTATTTTCACATACACATTGGTGCACTCTAGCTAGGACATGCTCTTAACGTGCTCCTAGCTGATCACTAGAACAAAGTGGCAGTGGAGCTTTGGTCTGCTCTCTTCAGATGGTTGCCTTGAAGGTAACGGGTATAATGATGGTCCCGACTCCCTACAACTGCCTGAAATTATGTGGTACAATATTTTTCTTGCATAGCTTTCCAGCAGTTGATTGGGATTAAAGTGGTTGGACCACTGCAATTTGGACATTGGTGGCATATACTAGCAATATGTACGTGATAATATGTGAGCTGTAGTATGGAGCAGGCTGCTGCGCTGAGCCCACTTTATACCCGGCGGGTGCTGGCTGTATAATACAGCAGGTCCCCGGCCAAAATGACCAGGATGAGCGATGATGCCAAACATGGTATCTGTGAGGTTAGGCAGAGAGATGCGGCACCTTCTTCCTTACGATCAGAGCCTCCACAGCGAAATCACAGGGCTTTGATTGGTTACCAGCTTACCATGACAGCCTGGGGCCTGCAATGGCTCAGCAGGCAGAGCACCTGAATCCTATTCACCATAATAGTTCTCTATTAGACCTCTTACATACGGCCGTGTGTCCCCCGTAGCCGTATTGCGGCCTGCATACGGCGGGTCTGCAATACATGGGACACCGGCCGTGTACATTCCGCATGCGGACCCATTCACTTGAATGGGTCCGCAAATCCGGAGATGCGGTGCGGAAGCACGGATCTGAATCCTACGGAAGCACTACGGAGTGCTTTCGTGGAGTTCCGTTCCGCAAAAAGATAGAACTTGTCCTATCTTTTAGCGAAATGGGCGGATCACAGACCCCATTCAAGTGAATGGGGTCGCGATCTGCATGCGGCTGGACTACGGTTGGTGCCCGTGCATTGCGGACCGCAATTTGCGGTTCACAGCACGTGCACGGCCAGCACACGTTCGTGTGCAAGAGGCCTTATAGTGTATGGGACATGTGATCAAAAGATCCAAGTTTCTAGCCCTCTATGTTAAAAAATATATATATAAAAAAATATGAAAAATTCAAATCACCCTCCTTTTCCCAATTTAACATATAGTATGTAATATACATCCCGCAAAATACAAGCTCTCATACTGCTAAGGTTCTTATTTTTTCAAAAGTAGTAAAACAAAATAAAAACTATACAAATCTAGTATTGCAGTAATCGTTTTGACCCACGGAATAAAGATATCATGTCATGTTCTGCTCATAGTGAATGCCATAATATCAAAACCCAAAAAACCTTGACACAATTGTGGATTTTTTTCAATACAAGACATGGTAAATTAAAGGAAAGGTGTCACCAAAATTTTATCTGCCATTTAAAACTAGATATTAAAGGGAACTTGTCACCAGGATTTTGTGTATAGAGCTAAGGACATGGGTTGCTAGATGGCCGCTAGCGCATCCGCAATATCCAGTCCCCATAGCTCGATGTGCTTTTATTGTGCAAAAATCCCGATTTGATACATATGCAAATGAACCTGAGATGAGTCCTGTACGTGAGATGAGTCAGGGACAGGACTCATCTCAGGTTCATTTGCATATGTATCAAATCGTTTTTTTTACATAATAAAAGCACACAGAGCTATAGGGACTGGGTATTGCGGATGTGCTAGCGGCCATCTAGCAACCCATGTCCTCAGCTCTATACCCAAAATCCCGGTGACAGGTTCCCTTTAAGGCCTCTTTCACACTACCGTTTTTTTCCGTTTTGCGGGCCGTTTTTTGCATTCCGTATACGGTCCGTATGCAGAACCATTCATTTCAATGGTTCCGCAAAAAAAACGGAATGTACTCCGTATGTATTCTGTTTCCGTATTTCCGTATCTCCGTTCCGTGCAAAGATAGAACATGTCCTATATTTGGCCGCAAATCACGTTCCGTGGCTCCATTAAAGTCAATGGGTCAGCAAAAAAACTGAATGCATACGGAAATGCATCCGTATGTCTTCCGTATCCGTTCCGTTTTTTGCGGAACTATCTATTGAAAAATGTTATGTCCAGCCCAATTTGTTCTATGTAATTACTGTATACTGTATATGCCATATGGAAAAACGGAACTGAAAAACTGAACCGAAACGGAAACACAACGGAAACAAAAAAACGGAACAACGGATCTGTGAAAAACGGACCGCAAAACACTGAAATAGCCATACGGTAGTGTGAAAGAGGCCTTACACACATCCTTTTTTCTAATCTGTTTTTATTTTCTGATTGTAGATTTTATTTTTTTATTTCCTGAACATTATTATGGAGGCTGCCATCTTACCTGAGCTGTTCTTAACAGCATTTACATAGCATTAAAAAATTAATTTACGGCTGCCCCATGGGCCATAGACACAATGGTCAGGAGGGGACCTCATTGACTTCTATGGTTGAGTTTTCTGGGCATGCTCTGTGACCTGTGCAGAGGGCATTGTGCAAGGAAAGAATAGAGAACCTGTGACAATCACCTATTGTGAATGGTGGATCCTGTCTTATCTATACACAGGGATTCTAACATTACAGGTAGGATTAGAATGAGTTAACTGCAGTAAAGTGATCTGTACAAACCAAGAAATGGCGGCAATAATTAGAAATAAGGGCCAGTGCAAAACTGCAGGATTTTGGGTTTTAGTTAAGGCTACTTTCACACTTGCGTTTTGGGTGGATCCGTCATGGACCTGCAAAAACGGATCCATTACAATAATACAACCGCATGCATCCGTCATGAACGGATCCGTTTGTGTTATCTGTAACATAGCCAAGACGGATCCGTCATGAAATCCATTAAAAGTCAATGGGAGACGGATCTGTTTTCAATTGTGCCAGATTGTGTCAGAGAAAACGGATCCGTCCCAATTGACTTACATTGTGTGCCAGGAAGGATCCGTTTGGTTCAGTTTCGTCAGACGGACACCAAAACGATGCAGGCAGCGTTTTGGTGTCCGCCTCCAGAGCGGAATGGAGACTGATGCAATCTGAGCCGATCCTTTTCCATTCAGAATGCATTAGGGCAAAACTGATCCGTTTTGGACCGCTTGTGAGAGCCTATGATGGATCTCACAAACGGAAAGCCAGAACGCGAGTGTGAAAGTAGACTTAACCTCTTAAGGACACATGACCTACCGGTACGTCATGTTGTCCTGGTACTTAAGGACACATGACATACCGGTACGTCATGTGTTGTTCCGATCACTGCCGCCCGGCGGGCGGTGATCGGAACAAGGTGCCTGCTCAAATCATTGAGCAAGCACCTCGGCTAAATGCGCGGGGGGGTCCCATGACCCCCCCTGTGTCGGCGATCGCAGCAAACCGCAGGTCAATTCAGAACTGCGGTTTGCTGCGCTTTCTGCAGTTTCTGATCCCCGCGGTCAGAAACTTTAACATGACCAAAATATAGATTTTCACCCCCCCTGCACCCCTGAGTGATTTTATGGCGGCGGGTGGTGCAGGGGGGGGTTGCGGGCGGTGCGCGATCCTGCCTGCCGCACCGCCCGCCTCCTCTTGAATATTCATTGGTGGCCAGTGGGTATACCAGAGTGTCAGCACATTGCTGACACTCTGGTATAAACGGCTGACATCTGTGCTGTGATGGAAAAAAATGGGTTCAGGAGCAGCACTACATACGGCTTATGCAGAGCGATGGTGGAGACCATGCAACAGCTGGGCAAGAGACCACAGATCCAACGCGGTCCACAAGTAAATAGTAGAAATAGAAGGCCACAGCAGCATATCCAACAGGTTCTTCTTTATTATCGTAAATTCCACAGCATAGTGTACACCAAAATGGCAACGTTTCGGCTAAGTGTAGCCTTTGTCAAGCATATGTTACAAATGTGACCACCAACATATAAATATAAAAACTAGCAACTCCCACAATCATAATTGCCCAATCAACAGTCAGATTGGTTGACACACCTACACACACTCAAATCACAATGAGGCTATAACTAACTACCCAGCTGTTTCAAATGGGCATATGCAAGTAAAGCACATTCACCTGTATGGAGGAATCGAGAGTAAGCATCGGCACGGCGTCTGGCGTTCCAATGTTGAAAGTGCGCATGTCCATATGCGTCATCAGGCAGCGGCCGGCTCACGTCATTCAGCCGCGACCACATGTGACGTAGCCAGATGATGCGAGACAAAGCAGGCAGCGTGGCAACCATCAGTGTACGCCCGCACCACCGACGTCACAGATCGGCGTGCAGGCCATGTGATCGGGACGACATCCAATACACAACCACATAGCCCTAATGTTTTGTATCGCGTCATGTGGCTATACTAGGATACTGCCATGCCGATGTGTAGCCAGAGTCCAACAATAAGCGGTCTTGATCAAGTCATATAAAAATAAAAATAAACGGATATAGATGTATAGCAAATTATACTGCATATATTATAAGGAATCATCATGTTGTAAATCCCCTCATTTGAATGGGCAAATATATGGGTGTGCAATCACTAATGGACAATTATTTTAAAGTGGTATGTTCAAATTGTTGTGAGAAAACATAAAAACATATATTACATAACAGATGAGAGTCTAGCTGATTCCTGCCACATTGAACTCAAGGTTGAGTCCAAATGGCTGTAGGGACCTCAGCGTATAAATCCATTTGAGTTCTTTTTTTCTCAGTATAGCGTCCTTATCTCCCCCTCTACGTAGGAAACCTACACTGTCTATCACCCTAAAGCGTAGTTGATTCACAGAGTGTCCGGCCTCAACAAAATGCTTAGCTACAGGCTTGTCCATGTTTTTCTTGCGAATAGTGCTCTTATGTTTATTGATCCGTTCACGGATTTCCATAGTAGTCTCCCCTACATAGGTGAGGCTACAGGGGCACTGGATGGCATAAATTACGTCACAAGATCTACAGGTGAAATAACCATTTATCTTATATTTTTTACCACTATAAGGGTGAAAAAAATGGTCCCCTTTGAGGATATTGCCACAATTACAGCAAGACAAACATGGATAAGTGCCATTCTTACGTGGAGCAAGCAATTTTTGTACAGTCCTAGATTGGTCACCAACATCAGTTTTTACCAATCTATCACATAGGCTAGGGTTCCTCCTGTATGCCATCATCGGCGGGGATTTAAATTCTTCTATCTCTGGCAACCCCCTTTGGAGTATATGCCATTCCTTCCTGAGGACATGAGCTATGTCGCCACTGTCCCAGCCGAAGATGGAGACAAAAGGAACCCTAGCCACGGATCTAGTTTTTGTGGATTTTTGAAGTGCAGAGTCTCTGTCAATCAACGTCACTCTATGTTTAGTCCTATTAAGTAGCGTCTTGGGGTAGCCACGTTCAATAAAACGATTACACATGGCATCAACCCTCTGTGTACATATATGGTCATCAGAAACAATTCTTCTGACCCTTAATAGTTGGCTCCAAGGTATGGAGTCAAGCATTTTATGTGGGTGATAGCTATCATGCATAAGAAGGGTGTTTCTATCAGTGGGTTTCTGATAGAGGTCCGTAGCTATTTGACCCTCCATCACATAAACCCGTACATCCAGGAACTGCAATTCACTAGTTGAAGATGTCACCGTGAACTGCAATCCTGGTACACCCGCATTCAAATGTGAATGGAACTCTTCCAATTCATTCGTTGTACCAGTCCAGATCATGAAGATGTCGTCGATGTAGTGCCACCAACACAGGACCCTCCCATAAAATGGGGAATGGTACACCAGCCTGTCCTCCACCTCGGCCATGAAGATGTTAGCGTAGGTTGGGGCCATATTGGACCCCATGGCCACACCCCGCTGTTGCTGATAGAAGGTGTTCCCGAAGAGGAAATAACTCCTCCTCAGGACCACCTCCAAGAGGCGGAGGACAAACTGGCACACCCCCGGGGAGAGTCCCATGTCGGCCAGGGCCACATCGACGACACCAATCCCATATGTATGATCGATAGATGTGTATAGGGACACGAGTCCCTACCGGAAACGATAGGTCGGCCCGGTGGGTCATTTAATCTCTTATGTATCTTGGGAAGTATGTATAACATCGGGGTGAGAAGGTGAAGCACCGTAAGATATTGACACAACCCATCATCAATGATTGAGTTTTGTAGTGCTTCCCCTAATATCACACCGATGTCACGCAAAATATCCTACTTGGGATCCCAGATAATTGCATATAGACTTCAAAGTCTTGTAGTTGTCTATTTATTTCACAGACATACATCGCAGTATCCATGACGACCACCGCCCCACCCTTATCGGCTGGTTTTATGGTGATGCTGGTGTCCCTTTCCAATGACATGATGGCCTGACGTTCTAATTTAGAGAGGTTACTCCTACCCTGACAGGTGGATTTCAAGGTTTCAATCTGCTTGTGCACAATGTGTATATAGGACTCTACCACATGATTAGTATGTGGAGGTGAAAAGGTACTGGGTTTCCTGAGTTCTAGTTTATTACATGTTAAAACAGCCACATTATCATTTTTACCAGTTACAGAAACTTTGTTATCGGTGTTTCTTAAAGCAAAAAAACTTTTCAGGCGTAAATTCCTAAAAAATCTTTGCAAATCTAGTTCTAAAGAAAACCAGTCATGGCCGAGGTGGAGGACAGGCTGGTGTACCATTCCCCATTTTATGGGAGGGTCCTGTGTTGGTGGCGCTACATCGACGACATCTTCATGATCTGGACTGGTACAACGAATGAATTGGAAGAGTTCCATTCACATTTGAATGCGGGTGTACCAGGATTGCAGTTCACGGTGACATCTTCAACTAGTGAATTGCAGTTCCTGGATGTAAGGGTTTATGTGATGGAGGGTCAAATACAAACCGGATTCCAAAAAAGTTGGGACACTATACAAATCGTGAATAAAAACTGAATGCAATGATGTGAAGGTGCCAACTTCTAATATTTTATTCAGAATAGAACATAAATCACGGAACAAAAGTTTAACCACTTCAGCCCCCAGTGCTTAAACACCCTGAAAGACCAGGCCACTTTTTACACTTCTGACCTACACTACTTTCACCGTTTATTGCTCGGTCATGCAACTTACCACCCAAATGAATTTTACCTCCTTTTCTTCTCACTAATAGAGCTTTCATTTGGTGGTATTTCATTGCTGCTGACATTTTTACTTTTTTTGTTATTAATCGAAATTTAACGATTTTTTTGCAAAAAAATGACATTTTTCACTTTCAGTAGTAAAATTTTGCAAAAAAAAAACGACATCCATATAGAAATTTTGCTCTAAAATTATAGTTCTACATGTCTTTGATAAAAAAAAATGTTTGGGTAAAAAAAAAAATGGTTTGGGTAAAAGTTATAGCGTTTACAAACTATGGTACAAAAATGTGAATTTCCGCTTTTTGAAGCAGCTCTGACTTTCTGAGCACCTGTCATGTTTCCTGAGGTTCTACAATGCCCAGACAGTACAAACACCCCACAAATGACCCCATTTCTGAAAGTACACACCCTAAGGTATTCGCTGATGGGCATAGTGAGTTCATAGAACTTTTTATTTTTTGTCACAAGTTAGCGGAAAATTATGATTTATTTTTTTTTTTTCTTACAAAGTCTCATATTCCACTAACTTGTGACAAAAAATAAAAAGTTCTATGAACTCACTATGCCCATCAGCGAATACCTTGGGGTCTCTTCTTTCCAAAATGGGGTCACTTGTGGGGTAGTTATACTGCCCTGGCATTCTAGGGGCCCAAATGTGTGGTAAGGAGTTTGAAATCAAATTCTGTAAAAAATGACCTGTGAAATCCGAAAGGTGCTCTTTGGAATATGGGCCCCTTTGCCCACCTAGGCTGCAAAAAAGTGTCACACATCTGGTATCTCCGTACTCAGGAGAAGGTGGGGAATGTGTTTTGGGGTGTCATTTTATATATACCCATGCTGGGTGAGAGAAATATCTTGGCAAAAGACAACTTTTCCCATTTTTTTATACAAAGTTGTCATTTGACCAAGATATTTATCTCACCCAGCATGGGTATATGTAAAAAGACACCCCAAAACACATTCCTCAACTTCTCCTGAGTACGGGGATACTAGATGTGTGACACCTTTTTGCAGCCTAGGTGGGCAAAGGGGCCCATATTCCAAAGAGCACCTTTCGGATTTCACTCCTCATTTTTTACAGAATTTGATTTCAAACTCCTTACCACACATTTGGGCCCCTAGAATACCAGGGCAGTATAACTACCCCACAAGTGACCCCATTTTGGAAAGAAGACACCCCAAGGTATTCCGTGAGGGGCATGGCGAGTTCCTAGAATTTTTTATTTTTTGTCACAAGTTAGTGGAAAATGATGATTTTTTTTTTTATTTTTTTTTTCATACAAAGTCTCATATTCCACAAACTTGTGACAAAAAATAAAAAGTTCCATGAACTCACTATGCCCATCAGCGAATACCTTGGGGTCTCTTCTTTCCAAAATGGGGTCACTTGTGGGGTAGTTATACTGCCCTGGCATTCTAGGGGCCCAAATGTGTGGTAAGTAGGTAAATGACCTGTGAAATCCGAAAGGTGCTCTTTGGAATGTGGGCCCCTTTGCCCACCTAGGCTGCAAAAAAGTGTCACACATCTGGTATCTCTGTATTCAGGAGAAGTTGAGGAATGTGTTTTGGGGTGTCTTTTTACATATACCCATGCTGGGTGAGATAAATATCTTGGTCAAATGCCAACTTTGTATAAAAAAAATGGGAAAAGTTGTCTTTTGCCAAGATATTTCTCTCACCCAGCATGGGTATATGTAAAATGACACCCCAAAACACATTCCCCAACTTCTCCCGATTACGGAGATACCAGATGTGTGACACTTTTTTGCAGCCTAGGTGGGCAAAGGGGCCCATATTCAAAAGAGCACCTTTCGGATTTCACAGGTCATTTTTTACAGAATTTGATTTCAAACTCCTTACCACACATTTGGGCCCCTAGAATGCCAGGGCAGTATAACTACCCCACAAGTGACCCCATTTTGGAAAGAAGAGACCCCAAGGTATTCGCTGATGGGCATAGTGAGTTCATGGAACTTTTTATTTTTTGTCACAAGTTAGTGGAATATGAGACTTTGTATGAAAAAAATAAAAAAATAAAAAATAAGCATTTTCCACTAACTTGTGACAAAAAATAAAAAATTCTAGGAACTCGCCATGCCCCTCACGGAATACCTTGGGGTGTCTTCTTTCCAAAATGGGGTCACTTGTGGGGTAGTTATACTGCCCTGGCATTTTCCAGGGGCCCTAATGTGTGGTAAGTAGGTAAATGACCTGTGAAATCCTAAAGGTGCTCTTTGGAATATGGGCCCCTTTGCCCACCTAGGCTGCAAAAAAGTGTCACACATGTGGTATCGCCGTATTCAGGAGAAGTTGGGGAATGTGTTTTGGGGTGTCATTTTACATATACCCATGCTGGGTGAGAGAAATATCTTGGCAAAAGACAACTTTTCCCATTTTTTTATACAAAGTTGGCATTTGACCAAGATATTTCTCTCACCCAGCATGGGTATATGTAAAATGACACCCCAAAACACATTCCCCAACTTCTCCTGAGTACGGCGATACCAGATGTGTGACACTTTTTTGCAGCCTAGATGCGCAAAGGTGCCCAAATTCCTTTTAGGAGGGCATTTTTAGACATTTGGATACCAGACTTCTTCTCACGCTTTGGGGCCCCTAGAATGCCAGAGCAGTATAAATACCCCACATGTGACCCCATTTTGGAAAGAAGACACCCCAAGGTATTCAATGAGGGGCATGGCGAGTTCATAGAAATTTTTTTTTTTTGGCAAAAGTTAGCGGAAATTGATATTTTTAATTTTTTTCTCACAAAGTCTCCCGTTCCGCTAACTTGGGACAAAAAATTCTATCTTTCATGGACTCAATATGCCCCTCACGGAATACCTGGGGGTGTCTTCTTTCCGAAATGGGGTCACATGTGGGGTATTTATACTGCCCTGGCATTCTAGGGGCCCTAAAGCGTGAGAAGAAGTCTGGAATATAAATGTCTAAAAAATTTTACGCATTTGGATTCCGTGAGGGGTATGGTGAGTTCATGTGAGATTTTATTTTTTGACACAAGTTAGTGGAATATGAGACTTTGTAAGAAAAAAAAAAAAAAATTCTGCTAACTTGGGCCAAAAAAATATCTGAATGGAGCCTTACAGAGGGGTGATCAATGACAGGGGGGTTGATCAATGACAGGGGGGTTGATCAATGACAGGGGGGTTGATCAATGACAGGGGGGTTGATCAATGACAGGGGGGTTGATCAATGACAGGGGGGTTGATCAGGGAGTCTATATGGGGTGATCACCACAGTCATTGATCACGCCCCTGTAAGGCTTCATTCAGACGTCCGGATGCGTTTTGCGGATCCGATCCATCTATCAGTGCATCCGTAAAAATCATGCGGACATCTGAATGGAGCTTTACAGGGGGGTAATCAATGACAGGGGGGTGATCAATGACAGGGGGGTGATCAGGGAGTCTATATGGGGTGATCACCACAGTCATTGATCATGCCCCTGTAAGGCTTCATTCAGACGTCCGGATGCGTTTTGCGGATCCGATCCATCTATCAGTGGATCCGTAAAAATCATGCGGACATCTGAATGGAGCTTTACAGGGGGGTGATCAATGACAGGGGGGTGATCAGGGAGTCTATATGGGGTGATCACCACAGTCATTGATCATGCCCCTGTAAGGCTTCATTCAGACGTCCGGATGCGTTTTGCGGATCGGATCCATCTATCAGTGCATCCGTAAAAATCATGCGGACATCTGAATGGAGCTTTACAGGGGGGTGATCAGGGAGTCTATATGGGGTGATCACCACAGTCATTGATCATGCCCCTGTAAGGCTTCATTCAGACGTCCGGATGCGTTTTGAGGATCGGATCCATCTATCAGTGCATCCGTAAAAATCATGCGGACATCTGAATGGAGCTTTACAGGGGGGTGATCAGGGAGTCTATATGGGGTGATCACCACAGTCATTGATCACGCCCCTGTAAGGCTTCATTCAGACGTCCGGATGCGTTTTGCGGATCCGATCTATCTATCAGTGGATCCGTAAAAATCATGCGGACGTCTGAATGGAGCTTTACAGGGGGGTAATCAATGACAGGGGGGTAATCAATGACAGGGGGGTGATCAGGGAGTCTATATGGGGTGATAACCACAGTCATTGATCATGCCCCTGTAAGGCTTCATTCAGACGTCCGGATGCGTTTTGCGGATCCGATCCATCTATCAGTGGATCCGTAAAAATCATGCGGACATCTGAATGGAGCTTTACAGGGGGGTAATCAATGACAGGGGGGTGATCAATGACAGGGGGGTGATCAGGGAGTCTATATGGGGTGATCAGGGGTGATCAGGGGCTAATAAGGGGTTAATAAGTGACGGGGGGGGGGTGTAGTGTAGTGTAGTGGTGCTTGGTGGGACTTTACTGAGCTACCTGTGTCCTCTGGTGGTCGATCCAAACAAAGGGGACCACCAGAGGACCAGGTAGCAGGTATATTAGACGCTGTTATCAAAACAGCGTCTAATATACCTGTTAGGGGTTAAAAAAAACACATCTCCAGCCTGCCAGCGAACGATCGCCGCTGGCAGGCTGGAGATCAACTCTCTTACCTTCCGTTCCTGTGAGCGCGCGCGCCTGTGTGCGCGCGTTCACAGGAAATCTCGCCCATCGCGAGATGACGCATATATGCGTGACTCTGCGCAGGGCTGCCACCTCCGGAACGCGATCCTGCGTTAGGCGGTCCGGAGGTGGTTAAACTGAGAAAATGTACCATTTTAAGGGAAAAATACAGGGAGTGCAGAATTATTAGGCAAGTTGTATTTTTGAGGATTAATTTTATTATTGAACAACAACCATGTTCTCAATGAACCCAAAAAACTCATTAATATCAAAGCTGAATATTTTTGGATATAGTTTTTAGTTTGTTTTTAGTTTTAGCTATTTTAGGGGGATATCTGTGTGTGCAGGTGACTATTACTGTGCATAATTATTAGGCAACTTAACAAAAACAAATATATACCCATTTCAATTATTTATTTTTACCAGTGAAACCAATATAACATCTCAACATTCACAAATATACATTTCTGACATTCAAAAACAAAACAAAAACAAACCAGTGACCAATATAGCCACCTTTCTTTGCAAGTACACTCAAAAGCCTGCCATCCATGGATTCTGTCAGTGTTTTGATCTGTTCACCATCAACATTGCGTGCAGCAGCAACCACAGCCTCCCAGACACTGTTCAGAGAGGTGTACTGTTTTCCCTGCTTGTAAATCTCACATTTGATGATGGACCACAGGTTCTCAATGGGGTTCAGATCAGGTGAACAAGGAGGCCATGTCATTAGATTTTCTTCTTTTATACCCTTTCTTGCCAGCCACACTGTGGAGTACTTGGACGCGTGTGATGGAGCATTGTCCTGCATGAAAATCATGTTTTTCTTGAAGGATGCAGACTTCTTCCTGTACCACTGCTTGAAGAAGGTGTCTCCCAGAAACTGGCAGTAGGACTGGGAGTTGAGCTTGACTCCATCCTCAACCCGAAAAGGCCCCACAAGCTCATCTTTGATGATACCAGCCCAAACCAGTACTCCACCTCCACCTTGCTGGCGTCTGAGTCGGACTGGAGCTCTCTGCCCTTTACCAATCCAGCCACGGGCCCATCCATCTGGCCCATCAAGACTCACTCTCATTTCATCAGTCCATAAAACCTTAGAAAAATCTCTCTCTTGAGTCTTGAGATATTTCTTGGCCCAGTCTTGACGTTTCAGCTTGTGTGTCTTGTTCAGTGGTGGTCGTCTTTCAGCCTTTCTTACCTTGGCCATGTCTCTGAGTATTGCACACCTTGTGCTTTTGGGCACTCCAGTGATGTTGCAGCTCTGAAATATGGCCAAACTGGTGGCAAGTGGCATCTTGGCAGCTGCACGCTTGACTTTTCTCAGTTCATGGGCAGTTATTTTGCGCCTTGGTTTTTCCACACGCTTCTTGCGACCCTGTTGACTATTTTGAATGAAACGCTTGATTGTTCGATGATCACGCTTCAGAAGCTTTGCAATTTTAAGAGTGCAGCCCCCTTGCAAGATATCTCACTATTTTTGACTTTTCTGAGCCTGTCAAGTCCTTCTTTTGACCCATTTTGCCAAAGGAAAGGAAGTTGCCTAATAATTATGCACACCTAATATAGGGTGTTGATGTCATTAGACCACACCCCTTCTCATTACAGAGATGCACATCACCTAATATGCTTAATTGGTAGTAGGCTTTCGAGCATATACAGCTTGGAGTAAGACAACATGCATAAAGAGGATGATGTGGTCAAAATACTCATTTGCCTAATAATTCTGCACTCCCTGTATGTTAAATCAGAATTTCATGGTGTCAACAAATCCCCAAAAAGTTGGGACAAGGCCATTTTCACCACTGTGTGGCATCTCCCCTTCTTCTTACAACACTCAACAGACGTCTGGGGACCGAGGAGACCAGTTTCTCAAGTTTAGAAATAGGAATGCTCTCCCATTCTTGTCTAATACAGGCCTCTAACTGTTCAATCGTCTTGGGCCTTCTTTGTTGCACCTTCCTCTTTATGATGTGCCAAATGTTCTCTATAGGTGAAAGATCTGGACTGCAGACTGGCCATTTCAGTACCCGGATCCTTCTCCTACGCAGCCATGATGTTGTGATTGATGCAGAATGTGGTCTGGCATTATCTTGTTGAAAAATGCAGGGTCTTCCCTGAAAGAGATGACATCTGGATGGGAGCATATGTTGTTCTAGAACCTGAATATATTGGTCCGGATGACATGGCGTCCCAGATTTCCAAAAAGAACTTCGAATCGTGACTCGTCTGACCACAGAACAGTCTTCCATTTTGCCACACTCCATTTTAAATGATCCCTGGCCCAGTGAAAACGCCTGAGCTTGTGGATCTTGCTTAGAAATGGCTTCTTCTTTGCACTGTAGAGTTTCAGCTGGCAACGGCGGATGGCACGGTGGATTGTGTTCACTGACAATGGTTTCTGGAAGTATTCCTGAGCCCATTCTGTGATTTCCTTTACAGTAGCATTCCTGTTTGTGGTGCAGTGTCGTTTAAGGGCCCGGAGATCACGGGCATCCAGTATGGTTTTACAGCCTTGACCCTTATGCACAGAGATTGTTCCAGATTCTCTGAATCTTCGGATGATGTTATGCACAGTTGATGATAGATGCAAAGTCTTTGCAATTTTTCGCTAGGTAACACCTTTCTGATATTGCTCCACTATCTTTCTGCGCAACATTGTGAGAATTGGTGATCCTCTACCCATCTTGGCTTCTGAGAGACACTGCCACTCTGAGAAGCTCTTTTTATACCCATTCATGTTGCCAATTGACCTAATTAGTTTTAATTGGTCTTCCAGCTCTTCGTTATGCTCAAATTTACTTTTTCCAGCCTCTTATTGCTACTTATCCCAACTTTTTTGGGATTTGTTGACACCGTGAAAATTGGAATCAACGTATTTTTCCTTTAAAATGATACATTTACTCGGATTAAATGTTTGATCTGTCATCTACGTTCTATTACAAATAAAATATTGACATTTGCCATCTCCACATCATTGCATTCAGTTTTTATTCACAATTTGTTCAGTGTCCCAACTTTTTGGGAATCCGGTTTGTAATCCATGTCTGTAGCTCATTTTCCTAATAAGAACTTGTTACCAGCTTTTACTGCGAGCTGTAAAATGGTGATAATTACCACCAAAATAATCTAGTCAAGTGCCACCAGCGTCCAAAAAAAATCCTGGACACACCAGTTTTTTTTCATGGACACAGGAAAAAAGTTGCCTATTTTTACGGACTGTCTAGAAATTTATGGACGGTTGACAACCCTGCTGCAGCTCAGTTTCAGGGTGTTGGCAATCTTCTTATAGCTTAGGCCATCTTTATGTAGAGCAACAATTCTTTTTTCGGATCCTCAAAGAGTTCTTTGCTATGAGGTGCCATGTTGAACTTCCTGTGACCAGTATGAGAGAATATGAGAGCAATAACACCAAATTTAACACACCTGCTCCCCATTCACACCTGAGACATTGTAACACTAATGAGTCGCATAACACCGGGGAGGGAAAAAGGCTAATTGGGCACAATTTGGCCATTTTCAATTAGGGGTGTACTCACTTTTGTTGCCAGCGGTTTAGACATTAATGGCTGTGTGTTGAGTTATTTTGGGGGCACACCGAATGTACACTGTTATACAAGCTGTTACCTGACTACTGTACATTGTATCAAAGTGTCATATCTTCAGTGTTGTCCCAGGAAAAAGAAATAATAAAATATTTACAAAAATGTGAGGAGTGTACTCCCTTTTGTGAGATACTGTAGTTTTGTGGTAAAACATTCAGTATAACTTGTATTTCATTCATTTAGGGTTTGAAGACAAGGAGTAGGTCCTATCAGTGACTGACAGCTATCTCTGTATACACAGTCAAAGAGGCAAGGCTGTCAATCACTGATAGGATGTCTCCTTTGCTTTAAAGCCCAGAATGAGCAGGAATTTAAACCAATGAAATACAGGTTGTACCGAATCTTTTCCCACAACACTATATATCAATCTGCTCAGCTCTTCCTACTCTATGACATGCTGTTTGCAGATTGCATGGTGACAAGTCCCCTTTAATATTCTGTATATGTCAAGCAACTAAAATAAAGCAGAAAAAATAATTTCTTCTGAAACAAAAAATAACAATGTCACTAAAAGTTTTTCTTTGGGAGTAGAATATCGATGACCCATTCCCCCTAATTGCAGTATGTGATTTTAGATACTTTTGCACCTACCTTAATATCTTTGGAAAGTGTCAAGTCAGAAGGGTGGGTATAGCTAAGATGTAACTGAGAAGTTGATCAGTACTCCAGTCATTAAGTGGCATGAGGAAAAGTGTCTAACATGCCTAAGTTGATATATTATGTTCATTTTGTTACATTTGTTGCAATATTCAACATTTTTGACAAACTGCAACACTACTGATAAGTCTCCGACAGCCAGCCATCTTAGGCTATATTCACACTCGCGTTTGGTGTGGATCCGTCATGGATCTGCACAGACCGATGCGTTCAGATAATACATATGCGTTCAGATATTGCATATAGTACTTTTTCTCAAGAATGAATCAACAGATGGCGAAAGGCATCATTACAATCAGCTCAGCTAGTCCTACAAGACATTAATGGGGTACATTTGTCAGAACTGGTGCAAAAGTAAACTGGCTTAGTTGCCCATAGCAACCAGTCAGATTCCACTATACAATTTTTAATAGCTACCCTGGAAATGAAAGGATCAATGTGATTGGTTGCTATGGGCAACTAAGCCAGTTTTCATTTGATAAATCTCCTCCATTGTGCCTGGTTTAACCACCTCAGCCCCCAGTGCTTAAACACCCTGAAAGACCAGGCCACTTTTTACACTTCTGACCTACACTACTTTCACCGTTTAATGCTCGGTCATGCAACTTACCACCCAAATGAATTTTACCTCCTTTTCTTCTCACTAATAGAGCTTTCATTTGGTGGTATTTCATTGCTGCTGACATTTTTACTTATTTTGTTATTAATCGAAATTTAACGATTTTTTTGCAAAAAAATGACATTTTTCACTTTCAGTTGTAAAATTTTGCAAAAAAAACGACATCCATATAGAAATTTTGCTCTAAATTTATTGTTCTACATGTCTTTGATAAAAAAAAAATGTTTGGGTAAAAAAAAAATGGTTTGGGTAAAAGTTATAGCGTTTACAAACTATGGTACAAAAATGTGAATTTCCGCTTTTTGAAGCAGCTCTGACTTTCTGAGCACCTGTCATGTTTCCTGAGGTTCTACAATGGCCAGACAGTACAAACACCCCACAAATGACCCCATTTCGGAAAGTACACACCCTAAGGTATTCGCTGATGGGCATAGTGAGTTCATAGAACTTTTTATTTTTTGTCACAAGTTAGCGGAAAATGATGATTTTTTCTTTTTTTTTTCTTTTCTTACAAAGTCTCATATTCCACTAACTTGTGACAAAAAATAAAAACTTCTATGAACTCACTATGCCCATCACGAAATACCTTGGGGTCTCTTCTTTCCAAAATGGGGTCACTTGTGGGGTAGTTATACTGCCCTGGCATTCTAGGGGCCCAAATGTGTGGTAAGGAGTTTGAAATCAAATTCTGTAAAAAATGACCTGTGAAATCCGAAAGGTGCTCTTTGGAATATGGGCCCCTTTGCCCACCTAGGCTGCAAAAAAGTGTCACACATCTGGTATCTCTGAATTCAGGAGAAGTTGAGGAATGTGTTTTGGGGTGTCTTTTTACATATACCCATGCTGGGTGAGATAAATATCTTGGTCAAATGCCAACTTTGTATAAAAAAAATGGGAAAAGTTGTCTTTTGCCAAGATATTTCTCTCACCCAGCATGGGTATATGTAAAATGACACCCCAAAACACATTCCCCAACTTCTCCTGAGTACGGAGATACCAGATGTGTGACACTTTTTTGCAGCCTAGGTGGGCAAAGGGGCCAATATTCCAAAGAGCACCTTTCGGATTTCACAGGTCATTTTTTACAGAATTTGATTTCAAACTCCTTACCACACATTTGGGCCCCTAGAATGCCAGGGCAGTATAACTACCCCACAAGTGACCCCATTTTGGAAAGAAGAGACCCCAAGGTATTCGCTGATGGGCATAGTGAGTTCATGGAAGTTTTTATTTTTTGTCACAAGTTAGTGGAATATGAGACTTTGTATGAAAAAAAAAAAAAAAAAATCATCATTTTCCACTAACTTGTGACAAAAAATAAAAAATTCTAGGAACTCGCCATGCCCCTCACGGAATACCTTGGGGTGTCTTCTTTCCAAAATGGGGTCACTTGTGGGGTAGTTATACTGCCCTGGCATTTTCCAGGGGCCCTAATGTGTGGTAAGTAGGTAAATGACCTGTGAAATCCGAAAGGTGCTCTTTGGAATATGGGCCCCTTTGCCCACCTAGGCTGCAAAAAAGTGTCACACATGTGGTATCGCCGTATTCAGGAGAAGGTGGGGAATGTGTTTTGGGGTGTCATTTTACATATACCCTTGCTGGGTGAGATAAATATCTTGGCAAAAGACAACTTTTCCCATTTTTTTTATACAAAGTTGGCATTTGACCAAGATATTTCTCTCACCCAGCATGGGTATATGTAAAATGACACCCCAAAACACATTCCCCAACTTCTCCTGAGTACGGAGATACTAGATGTGTGACACTTTTTTGCAGCCTAGATGCGCAAAGGTGCCCAAATTCCTTTTAGGAGGGCATTTTTAGACATTTGGATCCCAGACTTCTTCTCACGCTTTGGGGCCCCTAGAATGCCAGGGCAGTATAAATACCCCACATGTGACCCCATTTTGGAAAGAAGACACCCCAAGGTATTCAATGAGGGGCATGGCGAGTTCATAGAATTTTTTTTTTTTTTGGCACAAGTTAGCGGAAATTGATATTTTTAATTTTTTTCTCACAAAGTCTCCCTTTCCGCTAACTTTGGACAAAAATTTCAATCTTTCATGGACTCAATATGCACCTCACGGAATACCTGGGGGTGTCTTCTTTCCGAAATGGGGTCACATGTGGGGTATTTATACTGCCCTGGCATTCTAGGGGCCCTAAAGCGTGAGAAGAAGTCTGGAATATAAATGTCTAAAAAATTTTACACATTTGGATTCCGTGAGGGGTATGGTGAGTTCATGTGAGATTTTATTTTTTGACACAAGTTAGTGGAATATGAGACTTTGCAAGAAAAAAAAATAATAATTCCGCTAACTTGGGCCAAAAAAATGTCTGAATGGAGCCTTACAGGGGGTGATCAATGACAGGGGGGGTGATCAATGACAGGGGGTTGATCAATGACAGGGGGGTGATCAGGGAGTCTATATGGGGTGATAACCACAGTCATTGATCACGCCCGTGTAAGGCTTCATTCAGACGTCCGTATGCGTTTTGCGGATCCGATCCATCTATCAGTGCATCCGTAAAAATCATGCGGACATCTGAATGGAGCTTTACAGGGGGGTAATCAATGACAGGGGGGTGATCAGGGAGTCTATATGGGGTGATAACCACAGTCATTGATCATGCCCCTGTAAGGCTTCATTCAGACGTCCGGATGCGTTTTGCGGATGCGATCCATCTATCAGTGCATCCGTAAAAATCATGCGGACATCTGAATGGAGCTTTACAGGGGGGTAATCAATGACAGGGGGGTAATCAATGACAGGGGGGTGATCAGGGAGTCTATATGGGGTGATCACCACAGTCATTGATCACGCCCCTGTAAGGCTTCATTCAGACGTCCGGATGCGTTTTGCGGATCCGATCCATCTATCAGTGCATCCGTAAAAATAATGCGGACGTCTGAATGGAGCTTTACAGGGGGTTGATCAATGACAGGGGGTAATCAATGACAGGGGGGTGATCAGGGAGTCTATATGGGGTGATCAGGGGTGATCAGGGGCTAATAAGGGGTTAATAAGTGACGGGGGGGTGTAGTGTAGTGTAGTGGTGCTTGGTGGTACTTTACTGAGCTACCTGTGTCCTCTGGTGGTCGATCCAAACAAAGGGGACCACCAGAGGACCAGGTAGCAGGTATATTAGACGCTGTTATCAAAACAGCGTCTAATATACCTGTTAGGGGTTAAAAAAAACACATCTCCAGCCTGCCAGCGAACGATCGCCGCTGGCAGGCTGGAGATCAACTCTCTTACCTTCCGTAAGTGTGCGCGCGTTCACAGGAAGTCTCGCGTCTCGCGAGATGACGCATATATGCGTGACTGTGCGCAGCGCTGCCACCTCCGGAACGCGATCCTGCGTTAGGCGGTCCGAAGGTGGTTAATAATGAATTTCCTGGTGGTAGACTTCCTTCAGAACCAGACCTTGTTGTTTTGTGGGACAAGTTGTATTTTTAATGGCACAATTTAATTTATCATATCTTGAAGACTGGGAAAAAGTTCTTTGTAGGGTGAATTGAAAAAAAGCAATTTGGCCATTTTTTATTTTGTTTTTACTAAGTTTACTATGTTCTAAAAATGACATGACAACAGCATTTGGGGGATCATTACAATTACAGCAGTACCAAATTTATATAGTTTTTGTTATGTTTTACTACTTCAATTAAATTGTTCTTTGCAGTACCATATTCTGACGCCCAAAACTTTTTTATATTTCTGTCTACAGAGCTTTGTGAGCGCTATCTTTCTTGTGAGGTGAACTGGAGTTTTTTGTTACCATTTTTGGGTAGATATAACTTTTTGATAAATTTTTATTCGATTTATTTCAGGAGTGACCAAAAAACTGATTTGGCAATTTAGAATTTTTTTTGTTATGGCATTCACTTCATAGGATAAATACTTTCATATTTTAATACGTGTAGTTTGAACATTTTTGGACAAGCCAATACCAATTATGTAATTTTTTTGTTTATTTTTATAAAATTGGGAAAGGGTAGAGATTTGAATTTAAATCCTTTTCTAAATATTTTTAAAAGCTATTTTATTTTATTTTATTTTTTTAGTCCCTCTAGGAGACTTGGACATGTGATACCATAGACTGCAATACTTTAGGAGTTATCTCCAATCCCAGTCACTGTGGGTGTGTATGTGCTGTATTGCAGCTCTTTTTATACACTCTGTCCTATACACCCCTTATTCACATTGGATGTACAGTTACAGCCAGAAGTGTGATAGGGTTAATGATACAGAGATGTTTTTTTTTGTTCTTTCATCTTCACATTACCTAACATTTCCTAACTGCATAATACAGCTGGCACCTGCAATTGTTGGCATGGGCATAGTTCCTGAGCCTGCACCATCAATGGGCCTTATGAAATGTAGATCCTGAAAAATGTAGGGTATTAGATTCTTCTATTACATACACATAGCCATCTGGCTAACAGTACCCCATTTCCATTTATCAACTAACTAGGTGAGTGATGTAAAACCAAAACTTTTATTAACGCTTGTTGAAACTGCATTAAAAACCCAGCTCACTATCACAGTGTACCCTGGAAATGAAAGGATCAATGTGATTGGTTGCTATGGGCAACTAAGCCAGTTTTCATTTGATAAATCTCCTCCATTGTGCCTGGTTTAACCACCTCAGCCCCCAGTGCTTAAACACCCTGAAAGACCAGGCCACTTTTTACACTTCTGACCTACACTACTTTCACCGTTTAATGCTCGGTCATGCAACTTACCACCCAAATGAATTTTACCTCCTTTTCTTCTCACTAATAGAGCTTTCATTTGGTGGTATTTCATTGCTGCTGACATTTTTACTTATTTTGTTATTAATCGAAATTTAACGATTTTTTTGCAAAAAAATGACATTTTTCACTTTCCGTTGTAAAATTTTGCAAAAAAAACGACATCCATATAGAAATTTTGCTCTAAATTTATTGTTCTACATGTCTTTGATAAAAAAAAAAATGTTTGGGTAAAAAAAAATGGTTTGGGTAAAAGTTATAGCGTTTACAAACTATGGTACAAAAATGTGAATTTCCGCTTTTTGAAGCAGCTCTGACTTTCTGAGCACCTGTCATGTTTCCTGAGGTTCTACAATGGCCAGACAGTACAAACACCCCACAAATGACCCCATTTCGGAAAGTACACACCCTAAGGTATTCGCTGATGGGCATAGTGAGTTCATAGAACTTTTTATTTTTTGTCACAAGTTAGCGGAAAATGATGATTTTTTCTTTTTTTTTTCTTTTCTTACAAAGTCTCATATTCCACTAACTTGTGACAAAAAATAAAAACTTCTATGAACTCACTATGCCCATCACGAAATACCTTGGGGTCTCTTCTTTCCAAAATGGGGTCACTTGTGGGGTAGTTATACTGCCCTGGCATTCTAGGGGCCCAAATGTGTGGTAAGGAGTTTGAAATCAAATTCTGTAAAAAATGACCTGTGAAATCCGAAAGGTGCTCTTTGGAATATGGGCCCCTTTGCCCACCTAGGCTGCAAAAAAGTGTCACACATCTGGTATCTCTGAATTCAGGAGAAGTTGAGGAATGTGTTTTGGGGTGTCTTTTTACATATACCCATGCTGGGTGAGATAAATATCTTGGTCAAATGCCAACTTTGTATAAAAAAAATGGGAAAAGTTGTCTTTTGCCAAGATATTTCTCTCACCCAGCATGGGTATATGTAAAATGACACCCCAAAACACATTCCCCAACTTCTCCTGAGTACGGAGATACCAGATGTGTGACACTTTTTTGCAGCCTAGGTGGGCAAAGGGGCCAATATTCCAAAGAGCACCTTTCGGATTTCACAGGTCATTTTTTACAGAATTTGATTTCAAACTCCTTACCACACATTTGGGCCCCTAGAATGCCAGGGCAGTATAACTACCCCACAAGTGACCCCATTTTGGAAAGAAGAGACCCCAAGGTATTCGCTGATGGGCATAGTGAGTTCATGGAAGTTTTTATTTTTTGTCACAAGTTAGTGGAATATGAGACTTTGTATGAAAATAAAAAATAAAATAAAAAAAATCATCATTTTCCACTAACTTGTGACAAAAAATAAAAAATTCTAGGAACTCGCCATGCCCCTCACGGAATACCTTGGGGT